>NC_135986.1:14742405-15042405 GCF_053455715.1 Rhinoraja longicauda
AATCAAGGATGCCAGAGCTAAAATATCAGCCATTTCTCCTTCCACAGATGCTGTCTGGCCTGCTGAGTTTTCCCACCATGTCCTACATTTCTTCACATTGACATCAGAGTTGCCGCTTCTCATCAACAGCACGGCCATGACACTGGTTCCCAGTGAGTCTCACTGCCAGCAGTCGTCGGGCACGAAATTCCTTGTCACCAACTGTACTCACTCCTGTCACTCACAGTCTTTGGATAAACTTGCACGTCACACAAATGACATGTTTTCACTCAGATCAACCCGTTTTGTCACACTACTTGCCAATGCACAATTCAACAATTTTGGACACACAGATATTGTAAAATATTCAGATTTCTTCAGATAAACTGTCCTTCAAACCCCTTCAATTTCCAACCCCGCAGACCAGACACTGTGTGAACCATCTCTGCACTCCCTCTATTGCACCAATATCCTACCTATGATCGATCTGGACATAATATTCAAGATGCCAGCTCACTGGGGCTGATCGTGATTTCAATGAGATATCTCTACACTGATCACAAACCCTAGTCACAGGGCAAAATACAAATCTTCTCCTGAGCTACATGCTCAGCCTGCATGTTCACGTTCATCACTTTAGGTGCAGGAGTAGGCCTTTCGACCCTTCGAGCCAGCACCGCCATTCAATGTGATCATGGCTGATCATTCTCAATCAGTACCCCGTTCCTGCCTTCTCCCCATACCTTCTGGCTCCGCTATCCTTAAGAGCTCTATCTAGCTCTCTCTTGAATGCATTCAGAGAATTGGCCTCCACTGCCTTCTGAGGCAGAGAACTCCACAGATTTACAACTGACTGAAAAGATTTTTCCTCATCTCTGTTCTAAATGGTCTACCCCTTATTCTTAAACTGTGGCCCCTGGTTCTGGACTCCCCCAACTTTGGGAACATGTTTCCTGCCTCTAACGTGTCCAACCCCTTAATAATCTTATATGTTTCGATAAGATCCCCTCTCATTCTTCTAAATTCCAGTGTATACAAGCCTAGTCGCTCCACTCTTTCAACATATGACAGCCCCACCATTCCGGGAATTAACCTAGTAAACCTACGCTGCACGCCCTCAATAGCACGAATATCCTTACTCAAATTTGGATACCATAACTACACACAGTACTCCAGGTGTGGTCTCACTAGGGCCTTGTACAACTGCAGAAGGACCTATTTGCTCCTATACTCAACTCCTCTTGTTATGAAGGTCAACATTCCATTGGCTTTCTTCATTGCCTGCTGTACCTGCATGCTTCCTTTCAGTGACTGATGCACTAGGACACGCATTGTAGACCCCCTTTACCTAACTTGACACCATTCAGATAATAATCTGCCTTCCGGGGGCGCTAGTGTGCATATGATGTAATAGACGTGTTTTGCTAGAGCTCCCCTCCGATAAATCGAGATTAAGGAATAAAAGACTATTTATAGTACAACTCCCACTTTAAGTTGTGTCTACTGCTGTAATAACAGACCGACATAAAATGACAACGCAGAAGTCGTCCAGAAAGCAGCCAGCCGTCAGGAAATTTAATGAAAACCCAGCATCGTCACTGGATGAGGAGCGGCCTAGTGGTGGAGAGCCGGAGCTAATCACACTATCGGCAGAAGGAACTCCTGAAACAGCCATCATTCTTACAGCTATAAATGAAATGAGCAAGAAGATGGATGACCGATTTAATACCCTGGAGGTGTCCCTCCAAGTTACCCAAGCCACTCTGACTGAACATGGAGCACGGATATCTATGGTAGAAGATGCGAGCAGTGACCATGACACTCGACTAATTCAGTTGGAGCAGCAGTGGCTACGGCTAGAATATGCTAACAAGGCCCTCCAGGATAAAGTTATTGATCTGGAGGCGCGCTCCAGACGCCAGAACATAAAAGTGGTCGGACTACCAGAAAAGATTGAAGGCGGCCGCCCCATGGAGTTCATTGGTAACTTTATTCGGGACTTGTTGGGGGCAGAACATTTCTCGATGCCCATAGAAGTTGATAGGGCGTATAGGCTGGGAGGACAACCGGCTAACGATCTCGCGCGCCCCAGAGTCATGATAGTTAAGATCCACAGCGGCCATCAGAAAGAGCGGATAATGCGACTGTCACAACAACAATACCTGCTGAACTACAATGGGAAGCAAATTCACATTTTTCCTGATCTCCCGGCAGAGATAATGAAACAACGTCGTCTTTTCGAGGTCACGAGGAAGAAGCTCAAAGAGGCAGGCCTGCGAACCGGATATATCTACCCTGCTCGCCTCCGGGTTACCCAGGGTATCGACACGTCGATATTTAGCACCCCGGAGGAGGCCAAACTATTCGCGGATAACCTGCCGCCCAGTGACAACGGTGGGCTAATGTCGGCTAACAGACTAACACTGACTAGCTGGTCTCCAGACCAGCTGTTTCAGCCAATCTCAACATGGGGGCATGGTCACCCTCTTGTCGAGTAAGCTTAAATCCTGAGGATACAAGCTTTTGTCCAAGTGCATTGACTCTCCCATGTCTATCCATGTTTAAGCCGCTGGCCCGGAGTGGACGGCGGGCGTCGGCTAACATGCGAACGAGTTAACTCTGAGCCATGGACATGGTCATTCACACGAAAGGTAGACGTTGGACTCAATAGATTTAACTTTAACTTTGTTTAATGTGCTTAATTCGTTTCAGGAATAGGATGATTTTACAGGATGGGTTCCTGCTAATTTTTCAAAGGGAAACGTTTTTTTGGTGAACAGATCCGTAATTTTGTTTGTTCATCGGAGGGGATGCCGACTGAATTTGTAGTTAACTAGCTAGCGGTTTCACAATTTAGCCTTTAGCTAGCCTTTGGGCTTAACAGGCTAGATAGTTGAAGTAACCCCCGTTTACAGTATGTTAGGATATTTTCTCTCACTTTGTTTGGGAGAGTGGGGATGGGGGGAGGGAAAGTCCGAGTTTTGTGTGTGTTTTTGTGTTGGTGGTCTTCCTGTTTTTTTGTTTGAGGCAAATTATTATGTCGCTGCTTATGTAATACAATTTACACCTTCTGATGGTACCTGGGGATGATGATGTGCGTGGGAGGGTTACCATGGTGAGCTGGAATGTCCGCGGCATGGGCCACCCAATTAAACGAGCTAAGGTGTTTTCACATCTTAGGTCTTTATCTGCCGACCTTGTGTTCCTCCAAGAAACTCACATTAGAACATTGGGGCAGAGACAGTTGCGCTGCAGATGGGCAGATCAGATATTTCAATCCACATTTTCTAGCAAAGCCCGCGGGGTGGCAATTATGGTTAAGAAAAACATAGATTTCAGACATATTTCTACAGTAAGTGACCCGAATGGTCGATTTCTCATAGTAACTGGGTACCTTTACTCTGTTCATGTAACACTGCTTAACATTTATGGTCCGAATATTGATGATGCAGCTTTCTTTCGCAAAATCTTTGATAAGCTACCTGACCTTTCTAATACGAATGTGATTGTTGCAGGGGACCATAACACAATCCTTGACTGGCACCTGGATAGGTCATCAAATAAAATGTGTAGCCCTTCGAATGCATCCACGGTTCTGAAAAATCTCATCTCCTCCACCAATTTAGTTGACATTTGGAGGATACAGCATCCCACAGAGAATACTCTTTTTTTTCTAAAATGCACAATTCATACTCTCGTATCGATTATTTTTTATTAGACTCGAAACTCATACCTAATGTAATAAATACCAAATATCATAACATTTTGATCTCAGATCACGCTCCAACCTCAATTATCTTTGACTTTAAGCTGTCTAAACGATGTGCTAAATGGCGACTACGCCTTTCCTTGCTTAATGATGGAACTTTCTGTAAATACATGTCTGAAAAAATTACAGAATATTTGGAGACCAATGACACTTCTGATGTCTCGGACTCCACCTTGTGGGAAGCTTTCAAGGCAGTTATGAGGGGTCATATTATTTCGTATGAAGCGTCTTTAAAGAAATCCAGAGAGAGAGACGTCTACAAGAAATTGATTCGGAGCTTTCTCCAATGGACACGTTGTATCGGAGCACAAACAACCCCCAAACGCTGCAAAATATGCTCAGTCTTAAATATGAGTATAACACGATTCTAACAAATCAAGTCAGTGACCAGCTACTGCGACTGAAACAGCGATATTTTGAATTAGGGGACAAACCGCATACATTGTTAGCCCGTCAGCTTAGAGGGCAACAAGCAAGTAGGGCCATACATATAATAAAATCAGGCAAGGGTGTTGCTTTAACCGATCCAAAATTAATAAATTAACGTTTTGAGGAGTATTATCAAGAGCTGTATAAATCCAAAGCTAACGGTGATATCAATGCATGGTTAAAAAAGTTGGACATACCAAAATTAGATAGTCAATAGACAATAGGTGCAGGAGTAGGCCATTCAGCCCTTCGAGCCAGCACCGCCATTCAATGCGATCATGGCTGATCACTATCAATCAGTACCCCGTTCCTGCCTTCTCCCCATACCCCCTCACTCCGCTATCCTTAAGAGCTCTATCCAGCTCTCTCTTGAAAGCATCCAACGAACTGGCCTCCACTGCCTTCTGAGGCAGAGAATTCCACACCTTCACCACCCTCTGACTGAAAAAGTTCTTCCTCATCTCCGTTCTAAATGGCCTACCCCTTATTCTCAAACTGTGGCCCCTTGTTCTGGACTCCCCCAACATTGGGAACATGTTATCTGCCTCTAATGTGTCCAATCCCCTAATTATCTTATATGTTTCAATAAGATCCCCCCTCATCCTTCTAAATTCCAGTGTATACAAGCCCAATCGCTCCAGCCTTTCAACATACGACAGTCCCGCCATTCCGGGAATTAATCTAGTGAACCTACGCTGCACGCCCTCCATAGCAAGAATATCCTTCCTCAAATTTGGAGACCAAAACTGCACACAGTACTCAGGTGCGGTCTCACCAGGGCCCGGTACAACTGTAGAAGGACCTCTTTGCTCCTATACTCAACTCCTCTTGTTACGAAGGCCAACATTCCATTGGCTTTCTTCACTGCCTGCTGAACCTGCATGCTTCTTTTCATTGACTGATGCACTAGGACACCCAGATCTCGTTGAACTCCCCCTCCTCCTAACTTGACACCATTCAGATAATAATCTGCCTTTCTATTCTTACTTCCAAAGTGAATAACCTCACACTTATCTACATTAAACTGCATCTGCCATGTATCCGCCCACTCACACAACCTGTCCAGGTCACCCTGCAGCCTTATTGCATCTTCCTCACAATTCACACTACCCCCCAACTTAGTATCATCTGCAAATTTGCTAATGGTACTTTTAATCCCTCCGTCTAAGTCATTAATGTATATCGTAAATAGCTGGGGTCCCAGCACCGAACCTTGCGGTACCCCACTGGTCACTGCCTGCCATTCCGAAAGGGACCCATTTATCCCCACTCTTTGCTTTCTGTCTGTTAACCAATTTTCTATCCATGTCAGTACCCTACCCCCAATACCATGTGCCCTAATTTTGCCCACTAATCTCCTATGTGGGACCTTGTCGAAGGCTTTCTGAAAGTCGAGGTACACCACATCCACTGACTCTCCCTTGTCAATTTTCCTAGTTACATCCTCAAAAAATTCCAGTAGATTTGTCAAGCATGATTTCCCCTTCGTAAATCCATGCTGACTCGGAACGATCCCGTTACTGCTATCCAAATGCTCAGCAATTTCGTCTTTTATAATTGACTCCAGCATTTTCCCCACCACTGATGTCAGACTAACTGGTCTATAATTACCCGTTTTCTCTCTCCCTCCTTTCTTAAAAAGTGGGATAACATTTGCTATCCTCCAATCCACAGGAACTGATCCTGAATCTATAGAACATTGAAAAATGATCTCCAATGCTTCCACTATTTCTAGAGCCACCTCCTTAAGTACTCTGGGATGCAGACCATCAAGCCCTGGGGATTTATCAGCCTTCAGTCCCATCAGTCTACCCAAAACCATTTCCTGCCTAATGTGGATTTCCTTCAGTTCCTCCATCACCCTAGGTTCTCCAGCCCCGAGAACATTTGGGAGATTGTGTGTATCTTCCTCAGTGAAGACAGATCCAAAGTAACGGTTTAACTCGTCTGCCATTTCTTTGTTCCCCATAATAAATTCCCCTGCTTCTGTCTTCAAGGGACCCACATTTGCCTTGACTATTTTTTTCCTCTTCACGTACCTAAAAAAACTTTTGCTATCCTCCTTTATATTATTGGCTAGTTTACCCTCGTACCTCATCTTTTCTCCTCGTATTGCCTTTTTAGTTAACTTTTGTTGCTCTTTAAAAGAGTCCCAATCCTCTGTCTTCCCACTCTTCTTTGCTATGTTATACTTCCTCTCCTTAATTTTTATGCTGTCCCTGACTTCCCTCGTCAGCCACAGGTGTCTCTTACTCCCCTTAGAGTCTTTCCACCTCTTTGGAATAAATTGATCCTGCAACCTCTGCATTATTCCCAGGAATACCTGCCATTGCTGTTCTACCGTCTTCCCTGCTAGGGCCTCCTTCCAATCAATTTTGGCCAGCTCCCGCCTCATGCCTCTGTAATCCCCTTTGCTATACTGTAATACCGACACTTCCGATTTTCCCTTCTGCCTTTCCATTTGCAGAGTAAAACTTATCATGTTGTGATCACTGCCTCCTAATGGCTCTTTTACCTCTAGCCCCCTTATCAGATCAGGATCATTACACAACACTAAATCCAGAATTGCCTTCTCCCTGGTAGGCTCCAGTACAAGCTGTTCTAAGAATCCATCTCGAAGGCACTCTACAAACTCTCTTTCCTGGGGTCCATTTCCAACCTGATTTTCCCAGTCTACCTGCATGTTGAAATCTCCCATAACCACCGTAGCATTACATTTTTGACACGCCAATTTTATCTCCTGATTTAACTTGCACCCTAAGTCGAGGCTACTGTTTGGGGGCCTATAGATAACTCCCATTAGGGTCTTTTTACCCTTACAATTTCTCATTTCTATCCATACTGATTCAACATCTCCTGATTCTATGTCACCCCTTGCAAGGGAATGAATATCATTCCTTACCATCAGAGCAACCCCACCCCCTCTGCCCACCTGTCTGTCTTTTCTATACGTTGTGTACCCCTGAATATTCAGTTCCCAGCCCTGGTCCTCTTGTAGCCATGTCTCAGTGATCCCTACAACATCATACTTGCCCATGACTAACTGAGCCTCAAGCTCATCCACTTTATTTTTTATACTACGCGCATTTAAGTACAACACTTTAACTTCTGTATTTACCTCCCCTCTCACATCGTTCACAATTGGCCCTGCCCTTAATTTCTTTTCCGCTCTAGAACTTCTGTTCCCATTCTTCCGAGAGTCTTTTGCAATATCTCCTGTATTCCCTTTTACCTCATCTTCATATTCACAATTTGTTAACCCCTCCCCCCCACTACTTAGTTTAAAGCCACAGGTGTCACACTAGCAAACCTGCCTGCCAGAATGTTTGTCCCCCTGCTGTTAAGATGCAACCCGTCCCTTTTGTACAAGTCACCCCTAGCCCAGAAGAGATCCCAGTGGTCCAGAAATCTAAATCCCTGCTCTCTGCACCAGTCCCTCAGCCATAAATTCATACCCTCTATCTCTCTGTTCCTGGCCTCACCAGCACGAGGTACCGGTAGCAGTCCAGAGATAACCACCTTCGACGTCCTACTTCTCAGCGTTTTTCCCAACTCTCTAAACTCCCGCTGTAGCACCTCCTTCCTCTTCCGCCCGACGTCATTCGTGCCCACGTGCACAACGACTTCAGGTTGATCGCCTTCCCTCGCTAGGATTTTCTGAAGCCGGTCTGTGATGTGTTGAACCCTGGCACCAGGGAGGCAACAGACCATCCTCAAGTCCCTCCTGCTGCCACAGAATCTTCTATCCGTCCCTCGGACTATGGAGTCACCGACCACTACGGCTCTTCCAGACTTCGGTCTCCCCTGTCGTGTATCCTTGCCAACAGGTCCGCCACTCGGACTGGAAACGTCTTCTGCCCCGACAGTTCCCAAGAGGGTATACCTATTTGCAATAGGCACAGCCACTGGGGTCTCCTGTAGTCCACGTCCACTCCCCCCGGAAACAGTCTCCCACCTTCGCTCGACCTGGACCCTTGGCGTGACAGCCTCACAATAGGTCCTGTCGAGGAAACTCTCGCATTCCCGGATGGCCCTGAGGTCATCCAACTGCCTCTCCAACTCCACCACACGTCCCTTCAGGAGCTGCACCTGGACACAGTTCTTGCAGGTGTAGCTCCCAGAAGCTCCCGTGACGTCCCTGTCTTCCCACATCCTGCAGGAAACACACCGCACCAACTTTTCCGCCATCACCTTGTGCCTATAACCAGCTCTGGCTTAAAACAATGGTATCCTCCTCACCTCAGCCTCCTCGCCGAAGACTCGCAGCCAAAGACTCGCACTTTTCTCACTGGGCACTTCCCTCACTGGGCTGCACCCTTTTGCAAGTATTGCTTATATTACCAATTAAATTGCCTGATTGTCCAATTTACCTGACTTCTCACTTAAACTAGCACTTACTTTAATGCTCAGCCAACGGGCGTCCTTGCTCTGCTCCCGGACTTTTCAAATTGACTACTACTTCCTTTTGGCGCTCTTTTTAAACTGCCTGTTCAACTGTGATTAGCACTTACTTTACTGCTCAGCCAACGGGCGTCCTTGCTCTGCTCCCGGACTTTTCAAATTGACTACTACTTCCTTTTGGCGCTCTTTTTAAACTGCCTGTTCAACTGTGATTAGCACTTACTTTACTGCTCAGCCAACGGGCGTCCTTGCTCTGCTCCCGGACTTTTCAAATTGACTACTACTTCCTTTTGGCGCTCTTTTTAAACTGCCTGTTCAACTGTGATTAGCACTTACTTTACTGCTCAGCCAACGGGCGTCCTTGCTCTGCTCCCGGACTTTTCAAATTGACTACTACTTCCTTTTGGCGCTCTTTTTAAACTGCCTGTTCAACTGTGATTAGCACTTACTTTACTGCTCAGCCAACGGACGTCCTTGCTCTGCTCCCGGACTTTTCAAATTGACTACTACTTCCTTTTGGCGCTCTTTTTAAACTGCCTGTTCAACTGTGATTAGCACTTACTTTACTGCTCAGCCAACGGGCGTCCTTGCTCTGCTCCCGGACTTTTCAAATTGACTACTACTTCCTTTTGGCGCTCTTTTTAAACTGCCTGTTCAACTGTGATTAGCACTTACTTTACTGCTCAGCCAACGGGCGTCCTTGCTCTGCTCCCGGACTTTTCAAATTGACTACTACTTCCTTTTGGCGCTCTTTTTAAACTGCCTGTTCAACTGTGATTAGCACTTACTTTACTGCTCAGCCAACGGGCGTCCTTGCTCTGCTCCCGGACTTTTCAAATTGACTACTACTTCCTTTTGGCGCTCTTTTTAAACTGCCTGTTCAACTGTGATTAGCACTTACTTTACTGCTCAGCCAACGGGCGTCCTTGCTCTGCTCCCGGACTTTTCAAATTGACTACTACTTCCTTTTGGCGCTCTTTTTAAACTGCCTGTTCAACTGTGATTAGCACTTACTTTACTGCTCAGCCAACGGGCGTCCTTGCTCTGCTCCCGGACTTTTCAAATTGACTACTACTTCCTTTTGGCGCTCTTTTTAAACTGCCTGTTCAACTGTGATTAGCACTTACTTTACTGCTCAGCCAACGGGCGTCCTTGCTCTGCTCCCGGACTTTTCAAATTGACTACTACTTCCTTTTGGCGCTCTTTTTAAACTGCCTGTTCAACTGTGATTAGCACTTACTTTACTGCTCAGCCAACGGGCGTCCTTGCTCTGCTCCCGGACTTTTCAAATTGACTACTACTTCCTTTTGGCGCTCTTTTTAAACTGCCTGTTCAACTGTGATTAGCACGTACTTTACTGCTCAGCCAACGGGCGTCCTTGCTCTGCTCCCGGACTTTTCAAATTGACTACTACTTCCTTTTGGCGCTCTTTTTAAACTGCCTGTTCAACTGTGATTAGCACTTACTTTACTGCTCAGCCAACGGGCGTCCTTGCTCTGCTCCCGGACTTTTCAAATTGACTACTACTTCCTTTTGGCGCTCTTTTTAAACTGCCTGTTCAACTGTGATTAGCACTTACTTTACTGCTCAGCCAACGGGCGTCCTTGCTCTGCTCCCGGACTTTTCAAATTGACTACTACTTCCTTTTGGCGCTCTTTTTAAACTGCCTGTTCAACTGTGATTAGCACTTACTTTACTGCTCAGCCAACGGGCGTCCTTGCTCTGCTCCCGGACTTTTCAAATTGACTACTACTTCCTTTTGGCGCTCTTTTTAAACTGCCTGTTCAACTGTGATTAGCACTTACTTTACTGCTCAGCCAACGGGCGTCCTTGCTCTGCTCCCGGACTTTTCAAATTGACTACTACTTCCTTTTGGCGCTCTTTTTAAACTGCCTGTTCAACTGTGATTAGCACTTACTTTACTGCTCAGCCAACGGGCGTCCTTGCTCTGCTCCCGGACTTTTCAAATTGACTACTACTTCCTTTTGGCGCTCTTTTTAAACTGCCTGTTCAACTGTGATTAGCACTTACTTTACTGCTCAGCCAACGGGCGTCCTTGCTCTGCTCCCGGACTTTTCAAATTGACTACTACTTCCTTTTGGCGCTCTTTTTAAACTGCCTGTTCAACTGTGATTAGCACTTACTTTACTGCTCAGCCAACGGGCGTCCTTGCTCTGCTCCCGGACTTTTCAAATTGACTACTACTTCCTTTTGGCGCTCTTTTTAAACTGCCTGTTCAACTGTGATTAGCACTTACTTTACTGCTCAGCCAACGGGCGTCCTTGCTCTGCTCCCGGACTTTTCAAATTGACTACTACTTCCTTTTGGCGCTCTTTTTAAACTGCCTGTTCAACTGTGATTAGCACTTACTTTACTGCTCAGCCAACGGGCGTCCTTGCTCTGCTCCCGGACTTTTCAAATTGACTACTACTTCCTTTTGGCGCTCTTTTTAAACTGCCTGTTCAACTGTGATTAGCACTTACTTTACTGCTCAGCCAACGGGCGTCCTTGCTCTGCTCCCGGACTTTTCAAATTGACTACTACTTCCTTTTGGCGCTCTTTTTAAACTGCCTGTTCAACTGTGATTAGCACTTACTTTACTGCTCAGCCAACGGGCGTCCTTGCTCTGCTCCCGGACTTTTCAAATTGACTACTACTTCCTTTTGGCGCTCTTTTTAAACTGCCTGTTCAACTGTGATTAGCACTTACTTTACTGCTCAGCCAACGGGCGTCCTTGCTCTGCTCCCGGACTTTTCAAATTGACTACTACTTCCTTTTGGCGCTCTTTTTAAACTGCCTGTTCAACTGTGATTAGCACTTACTTTACTGCTCAGCCAACGGGCGTCCTTGCTCTGCTCCCGGACTTTTCAAATTGACTACTACTTCCTTTTGGCGCTCTTTTTAAACTGCCTGTTCAACTGTGATTAGCACTTACTTTACTGCTCAGCCAACGGGCGTCCTTGCTCTGCTCCCGGACTTTTCAAATTGACTACTTCCTTTTGGCGCTCTTTTTAAACTGCCTGTTCAACTGTGATTAGCACTTACTTTACTGCTCAGCCAACGGACGTCCTTGCTCTGCTCCCGGACTTTTCAAATTGACTACTACTTCCTTTTGGCGCTCTTTTTAAACTGCCTGTTCAACTGTGATTAGCACTTACTTTACTGCTCAGCCAACGGGCGTCCTTGCTCTGCTCCCGGACTTTTCAAATTGACTACTACTTCCTTTTGGCGCTCTTTTTAAACTGCCTGTTCAACTGTGATTAGCACTTACTTTACTGCTCAGCCAACGGGCGTCCTTGCTCTGCTCCCGGACTTTTCAAATTGACTACTACTTCCTTTTGGCGCTCTTTTTAAACTGCCTGTTCAACTGTGATTAGCACTTACTTTACTGCTCAGCCAACGGGCGTCCTTGCTCTGCTCCCGGACTTTTCAAATTGACTACTACTTCCTTTTGGCGCTCTTTTTAAACTGCCTGTTCAACTGTGATTAGCACTTACTTTACTGCTCAGCCAACGGGCGTCCTTGCTCTGCTCCCGGACTTTTCAAATTGACTACTACTTCCTTTTGGCGCTCTTTTTAAACTGCCTGTTCAACTGTGATTAGCACTTACTTTACTGCTCAGCCAACGGACGTCCTTGCTCTGCTCCCGGACTTTTCAAATTGACTACTACTTCCTTTTGGCGCTCTTTTTAAACTGCCTGTTCAACTGTGATTAGCACTTACTTTACTGCTCAGCCAACGGGCGTCCTTGCTCTGCTCCCGGACTTTTCAAATTGACTACTACTTCCTTTTGGCGCTCTTTTTAAACTGCCTGTTCAACTGTGATTAGCACTTACTTTACTGCTCAGCCAACGGGCGTCCTTGCTCTGCTCCCGGACTTTTCAAATTGACTACTACTTCCTTTTGGCGCTCTTTTTAAACTGCCTGTTCAACTGTGATTAGCACTTACTTTACTGCTCAGCCAACGGGCGTTCTTGCTCTGCTCCCGGACTTTTCAAATTGACTACTACTTCCTTTTGGCGCTCTTTTTAAACTGCCTGTTCAACTGTGATTAGCACTTACTTTACTGCTCAGCCAACGGGCGTCCTTGCTCTGCTCCCGGACTTTTCAAATTGACTACTACTTCCTTTTGGCGCTCTTTTTAAACTGCCTGTTCAACTGTGATTAGCACTTACTTTACTGCTCAGCCAACGGGCGTCCTTGCTCTGCTCCCGGACTTTTCAAATTGACTACTACTTCCTTTTGGCGCTCTTTTTAAACTGCCTGTTCAACTGTGATTAGCACTTACTTTACTGCTCAGCCAACGGGCGTCCTTGCTCTGCTCCCGGACTTTTCAAATTGACTACTACTTCCTTTTGGCGCTCTTTTTAAACTGCCTGTTCAACTGTGATTAGCACTTACTTTACTGCTCAGCCAACGGACGTCCTTGCTCTGCTCCCGGACTTTTCAAATTGACTACTACTTCCTTTTGGCGCTCTTTTTAAACTGCCTGTTCAACTGTGATTAGCACTTACTTTACTGCTCAGCCAACGGGCGTCCTTGCTCTGCTCCCGGACTTTTCAAATTGACTACTACTTCCTTTTGGCGCTCTTTTTAAACTGCCTGTTCAACTGTGATTAGCACTTACTTTACTGCTCAGCCAACGGGCGTCCTTGCTCTGCTCCCGGACTTTTCAAATTGACTACTACTTCCTTTTGGCGCTCTTTTTAAACTGCCTGTTCAACTGTGATTAGCACTTACTTTACTGCTCAGCCAACGGGCGTCCTTGCTCTGCTCCCGGACTTTTCAAATTGACTACTACTTCCTTTTGGCGCTCTTTTTAAACTGCCTGTTCAACTGTGATTAGCACTTACTTTACTGCTCAGCCAACGGGCGTCCTTGCTCTGCTCCCGGACTTTTCAAATTGACTACTACTTCCTTTTGGCGCTCTTTTTAAACTGCCTGTTCAACTGTGATTAGCACTTACTTTACTGCTCAGCCAACGGGCGTCCTTGCTCTGCTCCCGGACTTTTCAAATTGACTACTACTTCCTTTTGGCGCTCTTTTTAAACTGCCTGTTCAACTGTGATTAGCACTTACTTTACTGCTCAGCCAACGGGCGTCCTTGCTCTGCTCCCGGACTTTTCAAATTGACTACTACTTCCTTTTGGCGCTCTTTTTAAACTGCCTGTTCAACTGTGATTAGCACTTACTTTACTGCTCAGCCAACGGGCGTCCTTGCTCTGCTCCCGGACTTTTCAAATTGACTACTACTTCCTTTTGGCGCTCTTTTTAAACTGCCTGTTCAACTGTGATTAGCACTTACTTTACTGCTCAGCCAACGGGCGTCCTTGCTCTGCTCCCGGACTTTTCAAATTGACTACTACTTCCTTTTGGCGCTCTTTTTAAACTGCCTGTTCAACTGTGATTAGCACTTACTTTACTGCTCAGCCAACGGACGTCCTTGCTCTGCTCCCGGACTTTTCAAATTGACTACTACTTCCTTTTGGCGCTCTTTTTAAACTGCCTGTTCAACTGTGATTAGCACTTACTTTACTGCTCAGCCAACGGGCGTCCTTGCTCTGCTCCCGGACTTTTCAAATTGACTACTACTTCCTTTTGGCGCTCTTTTTAAACTGCCTGTTCAACTGTGATTAGCACTTACTTTACTGCTCAGCCAACGGGCGTCCTTGCTCTGCTCCCGGACTTTTCAAATTGACTACTACTTCCTTTTGGCGCTCTTTTTAAACTGCCTGTTCAACTGTGATTAGCACTTACTTTACTGCTCAGCCAACGGGCGTTCTTGCTCTGCTCCCGGACTTTTCAAATTGACTACTACTTCCTTTTGGCGCTCTTTTTAAACTGCCTGTTCAACTGTGATTAGCACTTACTTTACTGCTCAGCCAACGGGCGTCCTTGCTCTGCTCCCGGACTTTTCAAATTGACTACTACTTCCTTTTGGCGCTCTTTTTAAACTGCCTGTTCAACTGTGATTAGCACTTACTTTACTGCTCAGCCAACGGGCGTCCTTGCTCTGCTCCCGGACTTTTCAAATTGACTACTACTTCCTTTTGGCGCTCTTTTTAAACTGCCTGTTCAACTGTGATTAGCACTTACTTTACTGCTCAGCCAACGGGCGTCCTTGCTCTGCTCCCGGACTTTTCAAATTGACTACTACTTCCTTTTGGCGCTCTTTTTAAACTGCCTGTTCAACTGTGATTAGCACTTACTTTACTGCTCAGCCAACGGGCGTCCTTGCTCTGCTCCCGGACTTTTCAAATTGACTACTACTTCCTTTTGGCGCTCTTTTTAAACTGCCTGTTCAACTGTGATTAGCACTTACTTTACTGCTCAGCCAACGGGCGTCCTTGCTCTGCTCCCGGACTTTTCAAATTGACTACTACTTCCTTTTGGCGCTCTTTTTAAACTGCCTGTTCAACTGTGATTAGCACTTACTTTACTGCTCAGCCAACGGGCGTCCTTGCTCTGCTCCCGGACTTTTCAAATTGACTACTACTTCCTTTTGGCGCTCTTTTTAAACTGCCTGTTCAACTGTGATTAGCACTTACTTTACTGCTCAGCCAACGGGCGTCCTTGCTCTGCTCCCGGACTTTTCAAATTGACTACTACTTCCTTTTGGCGCTCTTTTTAAACTGCCTGTTCAACTGTGATTAGCACTTACTTTACTGCTCAGCCAACGGGCGTCCTTGCTCTGCTCCCGGACTTTTCAAATTGACTACTACTTCCTTTTGGCGCTCTTTTTAAACTGCCTGTTCAACTGTGATTAGCACTTACTTTACTGCTCAGCCAACGGGCGTCCTTGCTCTGCTCCCGGACTTTTCAAATTGACTACTACTTCCTTTTGGCGCTCTTTTTAAACTGCCTGTTCAACTGTGATTAGCACTTACTTTACTGCTCAGCCAACGGACGTCCTTGCTCTGCTCCCGGACTTTTCAAATTGACTACTACTTCCTTTTGGCGCTCTTTTTAAACTGCCTGTTCAACTGTGATTAGCACTTACTTTACTGCTCAGCCAACGGGCGTCCTTGCTCTGCTCCCGGACTTTTCAAATTGACTACTACTTCCTTTTGGCGCTCTTTTTAAACTGCCTGTTCAACTGTGATTAGCACTTACTTTACTGCTCAGCCAACGGGCGTCCTTGCTCTGCTCCCGGACTTTTCAAATTGACTACTACTTCCTTTTGGCGCTCTTTTTAAACTGCCTGTTCAACTGTGATTAGCACTTACTTTACTGCTCAGCCAACGGGCGTCCTTGCTCTGCTCCCGGACTTTTCAAATTGACTACTACTTCCTTTTGGCGCTCTTTTTAAACTGCCTGTTCAACTGTGATTAGCACTTACTTTACTGCTCAGCCAACGGGCGTCCTTGCTCTGCTCCCGGACTTTTCAAATTGACTACTACTTCCTTTTGGCGCTCTTTTTAAACTGCCTGTTCAACTGTGATTAGCACTTACTTTACTGCTCAGCCAACGGGCGTTCTTGCTCTGCTCCCGGACTTTTCAAATTGACTACTACTTCCTTTTGGCGCTCTTTTTAAACTGCCTGTTCAACTGTGATTAGCACTTACTTTACTGCTCAGCCAACGGGCGTCCTTGCTCTGCTCCCGGACTTTTCAAATTGACTACTACTTCCTTTTGGCGCTCTTTTTAAACTGCCTGTTCAACTGTGATTAGCACTTACTTTACTGCTCAGCCAACGGGCGTCCTTGCTCTGCTCCCGGACTTTTCAAATTGACTACTACTTCCTTTTGGCGCTCTTTTTAAACTGCCTGTTCAACTGTGATTAGCACTTACTTTACTGCTCAGCCAACGGGCGTCCTTGCTCTGCTCCCGGACTTTTCAAATTGGTGCCTCTTGTGAGGCCTTAAACTCAGAACCCTCCTCTGTAGAAATCAAGGATGCAATTAGGTCGTTGCAAAACGGCAAGAGCCCTGGGCCAGACGGTTTTGGAGTCGAATTTTATAAGAAGTTTGCTGACCACGTAACTCCGATTCTGCACAGGATGCTCTCCCACTCAATCGAGTTGAAAAAGCTCCCACCGTCATTGTACAATGCTAATATTTCTCTCTTATTGAAACAAGACAGGGATGAAACCAATCCCTCCTCATACCGACCAATTTCTATGCTTAATTTGGATTTCAAGATTTTTACTAAAATAATGGCGACTAGACTAAATAAGTGTATAGAATCCATTATCCATACGGATCAGACCGGGTTCATCCCCAATAGGTTCTCTTTCTTTAATGTTAGAAGAGTAATGAACATTATGTATCACAAATTCGATAGTTCTTCCAAACAAGCCATTCTGTGTTTAGACGCAGAAAAAGCTTTCGATCAGGTTGAGTGGGGATATTTACTCAGAGTGCTGGAAGAGTTTGGTCTTGGAGCCTCTTTTATTTCCTGGGTACGTCTTATATATGCTCATCCCACCGCTTCCATACTCACAAACCAGGAAAGGGCACCCCCTTTTGCCCTTCAGAGGGGTACGCGACAGGGATGCCCCCTCTCACCGCTCCTCTTTGCGTTAGCCATTGAGCCGCTGGCAATCGGCATAAGAGGGCATGCGCTTATAAAACCGATAATACTGGGTGGGGTGGAACATATGATTTTGCTTTATGCGGATGATATTGCCATCTTTTTATCTGACCCTGAACATTCTGTTCCTTACCTATTCCAGCTTATTAATTCCTTTGGCGAGGTCTCAGGTTACACTATAAACTGGCAGAAGAGTGAACTTATATCGATAACAGCAGAATTAGACCCTGTATTCTTAGCCAACATGCAGTTTAAAACAAATCCGGATAGTATAAAATATCTGGGCATTAAAATATCTAAAAACCCCAAGACCCTTTTTAAAATTAACTTTACCGAAAGGTTGAACAAGCTAAAGGAGAACATAGAGAAATGGAGAACGTTGCCTATTTCCTTGATTGGCCGCGTGAACGCAGTAAAGATGGTCTCCCTGCCGAGATTTCTGTATTTATTTCAGAATGTTCCTGTTTTTATCCCCAAATCCTACTTTAAGTTAATCGATTCTATCATTATGCCATTTATTTGGGGATATAAAGCACACAGGATCTCAAAAGCTTATCTTCAAAAAACGAGGGAACATGGGGGACTGGGGTTACCGTGCTTTTTATATTACTATTGGGCGGCCAATGTTAGAGTCATATCTAACATTGGATATGACCTGCCACCTTGGCTGGCGATTGAAAAAAGCTTAACCCCAAAAACTTCTCTCCCTGCTCTCCTTTTTTCATTACCCAGATCTCTCACCTCTCTTAGAGAGGATCACTTCACTCTGTCCAATGCTCAGAGAATATGGCACCAAATTAGGAAAGCTTGTGAGCTTCCGAATACGTCAATGCACGCCCCAATCTGGCATAACCACGCTTTCCCCCCATCATTTACAGACACAGCATTCAAAGAATGGAGCTGTAAAGGGATAGTTACAATAAAAGATCTTTACATAAATAGACACTTTGCATCATTTGATCAGCTACAATCCAAGTTCTCATTGCCCAAAACTCAATTCTTCAGGTACTTACAGCTGAGAAATTATGTTCGACAAAACAATTCGCTTTTTGAGTCCCTGCCCGAAGACGACTTGTTGTCCAAAATTTTGCTGGGTCCCCCGGAAGCAAAGAACCTAAACTCATCGTTTGTAGGTATCTTTTTAAACAAACTAGATAAATCTACTTTAAAAATAAAACAAACCTGGGAAGAAGACCTTAACATTGAAATTGATGACGATGTCTGGAAGGAAGTACTGAAAAGTATAAAATCCTGTTCTATTAATTCTAGGCTACAACTGATTCAATTCAAGGTTATACACAGATTACACTACTCTAAGGTTAAGCTGCATAAAATCTTTCCTGATCTCTCACCTTTGTGTAATAGATGCAAGACCGCTGAGGGTACACTCGCTCACCACTTTTGGACTTGTCCAAAACTTCACAACTTTTGGTGTCTTTTATTTCAATGGTACTCCACTGTTTTAAACGTCACTTTAACTCCGGACCCTGAAACTGCTCTATTCGGGTATTCCACAATGCTTGAGAAGCTAGACCATAATGCTCGCACAATCTTGGTTTATGGTATGGTAATTGCCAACAGATGTATTTTGAAACTATGGAAATCAGACTCTGCTCCTCAGTTTGAGACTTGGTTAAGAGAATTAATGGGCATATTACACGTAGAGAGGTTGAGATATGAATTGTCTGGCAACCCTCAAAAGTTCTTCAACATATGGAACCCAGTGCTGCAGCATATTAAGGACAAGTAAAACTATCCCCTCAATGCCACATGCTTTTGTACCTTCTTTGAATCCAGCAGTGAAAATACTGAAATATTTGACTTGTGAAAATTACCTTGCCTCATGTTTTTGTGCTTTTGTCTTTTTTTGTTACATTGTAGTTATGTTTTTTTTGGATGTATTTTTATTTATTTATTTGTTTGTTTTTGTTTGTTTGTTTTCATGATTATGTAGGGAAGGGGAGGGATGGGGTTTACTGTTGTTGTTATATGCATTGTAATCAATTATAAAATTAAAAAAAATTAAGAGAATAATCTGCCTTCCTATTCTAACCACCAAAGGGTATAACCTCACACTTATCCACATTAAACTGCATCTGCCATGCATCCGCCCACTCACACAACTTGTCCAAGTCACCCTACAACCTCATAGCATCTTCCTCACTGTTCACACTACCACCCAGCTAGTATCATCTGCAAATTTGCTAATAGTACTTTTAATCCCTTCATCCAAGTCATTAATGTATATTGTAAATAACTGCGGTCCCAGCACCGAGCCTTGCGGTACCCCACCAGTTTCAGGGCCTGCCATTCTGAAAGGGACCCATTTATCCCCACTCTTTTCTTTCTGTCTGTCAACCAATTTTCTATCCATGTCAGTACCCTACCCCCAATACCATGTACTCTAATTTTGCCTACTAATAACCTATGTGGGACCTTGTGGAAGGCTTTCTGAAAGTCGAGGTACACCACATTTACCGGCTCACCCCTGTCAATTTTCCTAGTTACATCCTCAAAAATCCTAGTTATATCCTCAAAAGATGCTAGTGGCTAGTGGAATCAAGGGATATGGGGAGAAGGCAGGCTTACTGGTTATTGATTATTGATCGTGGACGATCAGCCACAATCACAATGAATGGTGGAGCTAGCTCGAAGGGCCGAATGGCCTCCTCCTGCACTTATTTTCTATGTTTCTATGACCCTTCTTGGTGTCTCGACCCGAAACATCACCCATTCCTTCTCTCCAAAGTTGCTGCCTGTCCCGCTGATTTACTCCAGATTTTTGTGTCTATCTCCCATGTCCATCTACAACAATGAGGAGTCCACCATTTTCTGCGCAAGTCCTGCCCGAGTTGCCTGACGAATATTCAACACGTCACTCTTGTCAGAGTTAAATTCCATCCAACAATCATTTGAAGGCAGGAACGGGGTACTGATTGAGAATGATCAGCCATGATCACATTGAATGGCGGTGCTGGCTCGAAGGGCCGAATGGCCTACTCCTGCACCTATTGTCTACACATCCCCAGGTGTTCCAGATCCATTCGTAAACTCAGAAAGCCTTCCTTACAGTCCCTGTGGCATTACTGAGTGAAATGGAGAACACGGCACGGCAATAGGCCATTCGGCCAACTTACTCATGCTGACCAAGATACTCATCGACACCAGTCGCAACAGCTCGCGTTTGTGCGTCTCTCTGGTTCCGTTTAACTGGTGTATTGGAAATGTGTGTCTGGGTCTCGTATCCGAGGCCCTGAAACTGATGTGCTGCCGGTGTCTATGTGCACTGTAACGTACCTTGTGAGTGAGGGACGGAGCGGCTGCTCTATTCCTTGTGCCACGGAGGAGGAAAAATAATTGATTGAAGAATTTTCCTGTGGAACGGAAAAAGAAATTGGATAACTGAGGGTGAGATAAAAGGCAGCTACTTGTGTGAAGGTGGTGGATTAATTGCTTCATTGTGAGGCGCTGCCGAAGGCGACTGCTTAAAAAGTATCCCTCACACACAAAGTGAGCCGCTCTTCGTAAAACTGCCCCCACCCTGAGTGTCCGGCTCTGTGTTCACTGATCACTGTCCAGTGACAACCCCATACGGGGAGAATTAAACAAAACCGGGAACTCTCCATCCTGGTCTGAGGCGAAGAAACAACAACAGTTATAATGGGTGACTTCAATCTACATATAGATTGGGTGAACCAAACTGGCAGGGGTGCTGAGGAAGAGGATTTCTTGTAATCTTTGAGAGATGGTTTTCTAAACCAACATGTCGAGGAACCAACGAGAGAACAGGCCATTCTAGACTGGGTATTGAGTAATGAGGAAAGGTTAGTTAGCAGTCTTGTTGTGCGAGGCCCTTTGGGCAAGAGTGATCATAATATGGTAGAGTTCTTCATTAGGATGGAGAGTGACAAAGTCAATACAGAAACAAGTGTTCTGAACTTAAAGAAAGGTAACTTTGAGGGTATGAGGCGTGAATTGTCCAAGATAGACTGGCGTTTGATGCTGAAAGGGTTGACGGTGGACATGCAATGGAAGGCATTTAAAGGTCGCATGGATGAACTACAAGTGTTCATCCCAGTTTGGCAAAAGAACAAACCAGGAAAGGTAGTGCATCCGTGGCTAACAAGGGAAATCAAGGATAGTATTAAAACAAAAGATGAAGCATACAGATTAACCAGAAAAAGTAGCATACCAGAGGACTGGGAGAAATTTAGAGTCCAGCAGAGGAGGACAAAGGGCTTAATTAGGAAAGGGAAAATAGATTATGAGGGAAAACTGGCAAGGAACATAAAAACTGACTGCAAAAGCTTTTATAGATATGTCAAGAGAAAAAGATTAGTTAAGACAAATGTAGGTCCCTTGCAGTCGGAAACAGGTGAATTGATCATAGGGAACAAGGAGATGGCAGACCAATTGAACAAATACTTTGGTTCTGTCTTCACTAAGGAAGACATAAACCGTCTGCCGGAAATAGCGGGGGACCGGGGGTCTAACGAGATGGAGGAACTGAGGGAAATCCAGGTTAGTCGGGAAGTGGTGTTAGGTAAATTAAATGGATTAAAAGCAGATAAATCCCCAGGGCCAGATAGGCTGCATCCCAGCGTGCTTAAGGAAGTAGCCTCAGAAATAGTGGATGCATTAGTGATAATTTTTCAAAACTCTTTAGATTCTGGAGTAGTTCCTGAGGACTGGAGGGTAGCTAATGTAACCCCACTTTAAAAAAAGGGAGGGAGAGAGAAAATGGGGAATTATAGACCAGTTAGCCTAACATCGGTAGTGGGGAAAATGCTAGAGTCAGTTATTAAAGATGTGATAGCATCACATTTGGAAAGTGGTGAAATCATCGGACAAAGTCAGCATGGATTTACCAAAGGCAAATCATGTCCGACGAATCTTATAGAATTTTTCGAGGATGCAACTAGTAGAGTGGATAAGGGAGAACCAGTCGATGTGTTATATCTGGACTTTCAGAAGGCCTTCGAAAAGGTCCCTCATAGGAGATTGGTGTACAAACTTAAAGCACACGGTATTGAGGGTTCAGTGTTGAGTTGGATAGAAAATTGGTTGGCGGACAGGAAGCAAAGAGTAGGAATAAACGGGTCCTTTTCGGAATGGCAGGCAGTGACTAGTGGGGTAACGCAAGGCTCAGTGCTGGGTCCCCAGTTATTTACAGTGTATATTAATGATTTGGACGAGGGAATTGAATGCAACATCTCTAAGTTTGCGATGACACGAAGCTGGGTGGCAGTGTTAGCTGCAAGGAGGATGCTAGGAGGCTGCAGAGTGACTTGGATAGATTAGGCGAGTGGGTAAAAGCATGGCAGATGCAATATAATGTGGATAAATGTGAGGTTATCCACTTTGGCGGCAAGAACAGGAAAGCAGAGTATTACCTGAATGGTGACCGATTGGGAGAAGGGGAGATGCAAAGTGACCTGGGTGTCATGGTGCACCAGTCATTGAAAGCAAGCATGCAGGTGCAGCAGGCAGTGAAGAAAGCGAATGGTATGTTGGCATTCATAGCAAGAGGATTTGAGTTTAGGAGCAGGGAGGTTCTGCTGCAGTTGTACAGGGCCTTGGTGAGACCGCACCTGGAGTATTGTGTGCAGTTTTGGTCTCCTAACCTGAGGAAAGACGTTCTTGCCTTAGAGGGAGTACAGAGAAGGTTCACCAGATTGATCCCTGGGATGGCGGGACTTTCATATGAGGAAAGACTGGATAGACTGGGCTTGTACTCGCTGTAATTTAGAAGACTGAGGGGGGATCTTATAGAAACATATAAAATTCTTAAGGGGTTGGAGAGGCTAGATGCGGGAAGATTGTTCCCGATGTTGGGGGAGTCCAGAACCAGGGGTCACAGCTTAAGGATAAGGGGGAAGTCCTTTAGGACCGAGATGAGAAAACATTTCTTCACACAGAGAGTGGTGAGTCTGTGGAATTCTTTGCCACAGAAGGTAGTTGAGGCCAGTTCATTGGCTATATTTAAGAGGGAGTTAGATGTGGCCCTTTTTGCAAAAGGGATCAGGGGTATGGAGAGAAGGCAGATACAGGCTACTGAGCTGGATGATCACCCATGATCATATTGAATGGCGGTGCAGGCTCGAAGGGCCGAATGGCCTCCTCCTGCACCTATTTTCTATGTTTCTATTATGTCTCAGGCAGCTTTCTCTCATTCAACCGCCCTCGCCCTGCCCGCACCCAGCCCGGGAACAACCTCTCCCTCACAACTAACTCCATGCTCTGGCCACAGCCGCTGCTCCACTCCGATTCTTCCTCCCAGCCCCCACTTCCACTGCCCAGATTCCGGACTTAGTGCGGATCTTCGAGACCACCCGCGGAGCCGTTCCCGGACCGATGCGCCGCTAGAAGGAAGCTGTTGTCAGCGACCTGCCCCCGGTCCCGGGAGCTCTCCATTCCCGGCTGCTTTAAAGCCGCTGCCGCTCGCTGAGGGACCGGCGCTAACAGGACTGGAGCGGAGCGCGCGTTCCCTGCCCATCAATGGGCGGGGCGATGGGACGTGAGCGCGCCTTGTGGTGACGACACAGAGCGACGCTCAGCCGGGACTTTCCCCAGTTCAATTTCCCCAGAGTCTGAGTGATGGGTCCGGGGCGGGGGCGACAGACACATATCGGTCGCAAATCCAGGACATGGCTCATTTTGGGATCTGATTTTATTTTTAATGGTTGTACCTGAGCCTGTCCTCCCACCCAATCCCGCAGGAACATTGAAGGAAACATAAGGAACTGCAAGTGCTAGAATCTTGTATACTTTTTCCAAGTCTTGTACACTTGTTCCAAGTCTAATTAATAGTATTTCCACTTTCGGTCGTGGCCAATCTAAATGCTACTCCTTGGTTCAATCACGCCTTCCCACACAGTGTAAATCTACTGACTCCCACAACTATCCAGCCGACACTCCTTCCCATCCTGCCTCCTGCAGAGACTGTCGCCTGCTCACAATTTTCCATCTACGCCGCATCTGCGCTCAAGAAGTGGTGTCCGATGCCAGGACAGGCGAAATGTCCTGATTCTTTAGTGAACGGGGCTTCCCCTCTTCCAACATGGATGAAGCCCTCGCACGGGTCTTCTCAGTATCCCCCAGCTCCGTTCTTACTCCCCTTCCCGCCAGTCGTAAGAGGGACAGAGTCACCCTGGTCCTTACCTTTCACAGCATCGGCCGTCGCAAACAGCACATAATCCAACGACATTTTCGCCACCTCCAACCGGATCCCACCACGAACCACATCTTTGCATCTCCACCCCTTTCGGCAGAGACCGTTCCTTCCGCAACTCCCAGGTTAACTCATCCCTTCCCACCCAAACCACCCCCTCCGCAGGTACTTTCCCCTGCATGAGATTAAGAGGCATAGCATCCATGATGCTTTGGTTGTGTGGATTTAGAACTGACTCATTCATAGAAGATCTATGGCTGTGGAACAATGCTGACATTCTGGCTAAACATCAGACCAGTGGGGATCCGCGCTGGGTCTTCTGTTGGGTGTCGTATCTCTGAAAGCTTGGACCTACATACAGATGGCGGGGTAAAATACCGCCACGTTTAGAGGATAGTCATTGTTCGGACGGGGTGAACAAACGTGGAATGTTTTCTGCGGTGTATCGGAGATATAATAGTATTTAATGTTATGAGATGAATAAGCAGGCTAGATAGTCAGAGGTTTTCTTCTGGGTGAAAATGTCCAAAACTAGACCTACACAGGAAATGGTAGGGCTCTGGGGAGTGTTGTCGAGCAGAGGGAGAGATCTAGGTGCACAGTGCATGGTTCCTTGAAAGTCCTGTCGTAGGTGGTTAAAAAGGCGTTTGGTACATTGAGCTTCATCAGTCAGTTTTGGGAGGTCATGTTGCGGTTGAGTAAGGCGTTGGTGAGACCGCATTTGGAATATTGTGTTCAGTTTTGGGCACCATGTCCGAGGCTGAGACTCTATTCTCTGGAGCGCAGGAGAATGAGCGGTGATCTTATTGAGGTGCACAAATCATAAGAGGAATCACAGAGTCTCTTGCCTAGAGGAAATGAATCGAGGACCAGAAGGCACAAGTTTAAGGTGAAGGGGAAAAGGTTTAATAGGAATCTGACGTAACTTTTTTTCACACAAAGCGTGGTGAGTGTATGGAACAAGCTGCCAGAGGAGGTAGTTGAGGCGAAGATTATCTCCACGTTTAAGAAGCTGTTCGACGGGTACATAGGTAGGATCTTTCGCGTTGCAGAACCAAAATGTACGTTTGTTATCGTACACTTGGAAAGGCAGAAGAAGAGACTGCGTTATCCTCAATTATTTGCTTAGGATAATAGCTGCAGATGCTGGTACAAATCGAAGGTATCACAAAATGCTGCAGTTACTCTGCGGGTCAGGCAGCATCTCTGGAGAGAAAGAATGGGTGACGTTTCGGGTCGAGATCTTTCTTCAGACTAATGTCAGGGGGGGGCGGGACAAAGAAAGGATTATAGGTGGAGACAGGAAGACAGTGGGGTAACTGGGAAGGGGAGGAAAGAAAGGGACAGAGGAACTATCCAAAGTTAGAGTAATCAATGTTCATACCGCTGGGCTGGAAGCTGCCCAAGCGAAATATGGGGTGCTGTTCATCCAATTTGCGGTGGGTCTCACTATGACACTGGAGAAAGCCCATGACAGAAAGGTCAGACTGGGAATGGGAGGGAGAGTTGAAGTGCTCAGCCACCGTTATATCAGGTTGGCGGACTGAGCGAAGGTGTTGAGCGGAACGATCGCCATGCCTGCATTTGGTCTCGCCGATGTAGAGAAGCTGACATCTGGAACAGCGGATACAATAGGTGAGGTTGGAGGAGGTGCAGGTGAGCCTCCGCCTCACCTGGAAAGACTGTTTTGGTCCTTGGATGGCGTCGAGGGGGGGGGGGAGCAACAGGGACAGGTGTTGCATCTCCTGCGGTTGCAGGGGAAAGTGCCTGGGGAGAGTGTGGTTTGGGTGGGAAGGGACGAGTGGACCAGGGAGTTACGGAGGGAACGGCCTCTGCAGAAAGCAGAAAGGGGAGGAGATGGGAAGATGTGGCCAGTAGTGGGATCCCGTTGGGGGTGACGGAAATGTTGGTGGATAGTTTGTTGGATAGGTTAACTGATGGGGTGGAATTTGAGGACAAGGGGGACTCTGTCCTTGTTTTACGAATGGCGGGCGAGGGGGATCAAACGCTGAGCTGTGGGATATAGAGGAGGCCCAAGTGAGAGCCTCATCTGTAAAGAATGAGGACATCTCTGATCTCCTAGTGTACAAAACACATCATCCTGGCGCAGAAGCGGCGTAGACGGAGGAATTGGGAGTAGGGTATAGATTTTTTCACAGGAGACAGGGTGGGAAGAAGTGTAGTCCAGATAGCTGTGGGTGTCAGTGGGCTTGTAGTAGATATCAGTCACTAGTCTGTCTCCTGTGATGGAGATGGTGAGGTCCAGAAACCGTAGGGAGATGTCGGAGATGGTTCAAGTATAGTTAAGAACGGGATGGAAATTAGTGGTGTGTTCTTTGCTTCATGATATGATACACCTTTAAAGTTCAACCTCCTGTCGTCAAAGGAGAACAGTGCTAGCGAGGCAAACCTCACCCAATGGCTCAGGCCTTCGAGTCCTGGCCATATCCTCACGTCTCTCTGCACTTTGAAAATCAGCTGCTTAGTTTCCTGAACTGAATAACCAAAACTGCAGAATGTTCCAAGTGCGGTATCAACAACGTCTTCTACAAGTAACCACGTCCTAAATTCTATGCTCATTGCCTCGAATGTTGAAGGCTAATGTACCGAAGACCTTCGCCCCAGGAGCAGAGATAGAATGAGCGCAACAAATCTGGAATCTAAGTGTTTCATTGCCCATTGTTTGCGAGAACAGTCCAGTAACCGCGCATTCCCGAATATCAAATCCAGTCCACATACCATTTCTATACTTTATTCGCTCTCTAACCACATACGTGAACCACTACCGTCATTGACCCGAAACTTTTGACCACCGGGAAAGCCGGGAGAACCGTCCACTGACCGTCGCCGATGCTCAGTGTACTAAGATGACAGAATACAAAGCCATTTAGCAAATATCTCCATGATCTCAGATGGAGCCGCCATCAAACGGCCCGAACAAATAGTAACCCTCAGTCAGGCAATTGCCCGACACACTCCGACAAGTGGAACAGAGTTCGAACGACTGAATTCTGATGCAATCGGAGCCGAAAGTTTGGTGCTGATCTGCAGACGCTGCCATCGACTATAATCACCTGGAATGCGGAGCAAAGAGCTGCGAATAAAAAAGCAACGAGAGCGGAGGTCAGTGACAGCGGCAGTTTATTGAGTGCCGTTTACTCAGGATGTAACTAGTAGAGTGGATAAGGGATAGCCAGTCGATGTGTTATATCTGGACTTTCAGAAGGCATTCGACAAGGTCCCACATAAGAGATTGGTGTACAAACTTAAAGCACACGGTATTGAGGGTTCAGTGTTGAGGTGGATAGAAAATTGGTTGGCGGACAGCAAGCAAAGAGTAGGAATAAACGGGTCCTTTTCGGAATGGCAGGCAGTGAATAGTGGGGTACCGCAAGGCTCAGTACTGGGACCCCAGTTATTTACAGTGTATATTAATGATTTGGACGAGGGAATTGAATGCAACATCTCTAAGTTTGCGGATGACACGAAGCTGTGTGGCAGTGTTAGCTGCGAGGAGGATGCTAGGAGGCTGCAGAGTGACTTGGATAGATTAGGCGAGTGGGCAAATGTATGGCAGATGCAATATAATGTGGATAAATGTGAGGTTATCCACTTTGGCGCCAAGAATAGGAGAGCAGAATATTACCTGAATGGTGACCGATTGGGAGAAGGGGAGATGCAACGTGACCTGGGTGTCATGGTGCACCAGTCATTGAAAGCAAGCATGCAGGTGCAGCAGGCAGTGAAGAAAGCGAATGGTATGTTGGCATTCACAGCAAGAGGATTTTAGTTTAGGAGCAGGGAGGTTCTGCTGCAGTTGTACAGGGCCTTGGTGAGACCACACCTGGAGTATTGTGTGCAGTTTTGGTCTCCTAACCTGAGGAAAGACGTTCTTGCCTTAGAGGGAGTACAGAGAAGGTTCACCAGATTGATCCCTGGGATGGCGGGACTTTCATATGAGGAAAGACTGGATAGACTGGGCTTGTACTCGCTGGAATTTAGAAGACTGAGGGGGGGATCTTATAGAAACATATAAAATTCTTAAGGGGTTGGAGAGGCTAGATGCGGGAAGATTGTTCCCGATGTTGGGGGAGTCCAGAACCAGGGGTTACAGCTTAAGGATAAGGGGGGAGTCTTTTAGGACCGAGATGAGAAAACATTTCTTCACACAGAGTGGCGAGTCTGTGGAATTCTCTGCCACAGAAGGTAGTTGAGGCCAGTTCATTGGCTATATTTAAGAGGTAGTTAGATGTGGCCCTTTTTGCAAAAGGGATCAGGAGGTATGGAGAGAAGGCAGGTACAGGCTACTGAGCAGGATGATCAGCCATGATCATATTGAACGGCGGTGCAGGCTCGAAGGGCCGAATGACGTACTCCTGTACCTATTTTCTATGTTTCTATTCTCAAACAGCCACCGACTGTTCCAGGGAGATGCCCACACAACCCGCCCTCACACCAGTCTCCCGTTTCCATAGAGCCACAGTGCCGACCAATAGAGCCACGGAGAGCAGCGCCGTCCCGGCCGCAATTCCAGGAATGACAAGGGACGGAACATCAGCAGCAGCGTCTGTGGGAACAAGACAGGGTTAGAGCGGCTCCAGGAACTCGCGCCCTTGCCAGTTACAGCCACATCCTTTACCTTCCTCCTGCTGAGGGAGCCCAGCAGACAATCGCTCCTCGTCTTCCAAGAGAATGATGGGACCAGCGGTCGCCACCAAGATCCCAGCCCGCTCCTCTGCGCTTCTTCGTCTCTCTGGGGGATGGGATAGGACAAGAGGGAGCATAGTTTACCACTGTTGGCGGGTCAACGGTCACTCGGTTCTCCAGGTGGGGGAAGGGCCGAGGCCGACGCCGTTTGGGTCTAAAATTAACAGCTTCACAGCACCTCCACGCTGCAGAAGACGCTGAGATCTGGGACCACTCTCGTAGTCAATATCACGAACCCCGGCCACCACCAGATTCGGCCACTCCATGGGCCGTAGTTGGACCTTATCTCCGATAAACTACTCCAATGGGCTGGCCAGTCGGTCCCGACAGGGAGTGAGCGCGGGTAGAAAACTTTACCCGATCGTCCGACCAACCTCTCGGGCGCTGTGAATGTTGGTTCATTCACCGACGTTACCTCCCGCCACGAACAAACGCGAGGCTGTAAATTCTACCCGAAAACTGTCAACTTAGTCTTCCAACCGCCCGCCATGGGTAACTAATTGCATCGAATAACGTCCTCACCGCCCATAACCAGGCTGTCAGTATCTCCGGCAACTGACCGCGGGCCTCAGACACTCCCTCAACAACCGCGCACGCTGGTCACGTTGTGCATCGGCAACGCAGTTGCTGACCCCCGGTACGCGAACAAAAGCCACCACTCAAGGAGTAGGTTCCCGCACTGTTTCCGCCCCATTCCTATTTACCAATATCGCAGTTCGTCTGAGGCTCGGATTAAACCCTGAACAGACGAGGGCAGCGGACGTATCACGGCCGTTCACTACACTTGAGGGGGAATAGGGGCGGGCAATCAACGCAACCTGATCAACGACCGTCAGATGTACTTACTGGGGCTGCAGGAAGCCGCGCAGTTCTCACGGTGCAAACCTCAGCACTACAGTGGAAATAAACCTGGAGAGGGAGAGTGCGGGACGGTCAGTGCCACGACCCAAGGTTAATGCTTCTACAGTCAATGGGGAACAGGGGACGCCCCACTGTTCCAAAGACGCGGGGAAGCAGCGCAGCCAAGTGAGCGCCCGCGCAAAACCGCCGGAAACTCACCTCTCCGCTTAGAGCCCGGGCCGAAACCCGGTCCCAGAAAGTGAAACTGCTGACTACAAACCGCTGATGGTGCGTTGGGAAGCGCAGGTGGGAAGCGACGCTCACGGGGAACGGACGGGTTTTGTAGTTGTCACCAACAAACGGGCACCTGCGACTGAGGAACAGAGGGTTCAATAGAGAAAGACAGCGAGAGGATCTTCAGCGGGTCTCACACTCACCAATGGCTTCCCCAATCTGACTCACGGTCCCCGCCCCTCACCTGTTCACCAGGAGGTCCCAGCGGAGCCCCAAATAATGCTCGGGCCCTGGGGTCGCCCAGCAGTCATCGAGAACCAGCACCAAGGTCGGGTCGTTGCGGTTCAGCTCACGAACCTCCACAAACACGGGGTCCCGCAGCACACTGACGACCGGGTAGTCAATGGCCACGTACCAGCTCCGGTATCTGCCATCTGCAGTGAGAAAGAGAAAGGGCGGCCAGTATGTATTTGCAGAGAGCCTGCAGTTGGATACTGTGCAACGGAACACTCGCTACCTCTTGCTATTCGCAGCTCCAGAAGGGGGCGGTCTCATTGGCAGGACGTGGCGGAGTAACCGAGTCTATACGGGGCGTCACCTGCAGCTCGGAATCCTGGCTTACCTCGTAACTGCACGTGGAGCCTGAAAGAGAACGGACACTTGCCGACCCGGCTCCTCACCCCCAATTTGCCGCATAAGCCGTTCCCAAACTCACCTGAACGGACTATCCCGGCTCACCGAGGACAGAGCTCCATGCAAGATCTCAAACTGTCCCAACACGTCCATTTCATAAACCACCTTCCCTCCGTACATCTACATGAAATAAAAGACCATCAGTGCCTGCGCGGGCGCCTGTCATGATCCCCTACCCCAACACCGTGGTGCCACACTCGGTGAGCGCGAACTGGAAGAGCACAACATCTGTAGAGGCGGCGGTGGGACGGCACTCGGCTCCGGACCCATTCTTCACGTACACCGTGCTCAGATTTTCAGGGGGCAGCGCCACATCCTTGGCGATAGCGACCAAAATCTGCCCGTCCTTTGTGCACACTGTGGAATGGGCAATGAAAGGCTGTTAGATAATGTACGGTAGAGTCGAGACCCGGGACAACAGGTCACAAACCATAGCTCCCATCTACACCCTCTCCAATGTAAACCCATGTGACCAGCTCCCTGCACCGCACAGATGCGGCTGATCTGCCGGTGTCTATTGATTTGGGGCTGGGGGCTGGCGTGTAGTAACAAAGGGGCGCTCAGCCCCAGCCCCTCCCTTTCCCTCCACCACGGTAACGTGACTAAGGGCGGCACGGTAGCGCAGCGGTAGAGTTGCTGCTTTACAGCGAATGCAGCGCCGGGGACTCAGGTTCGATCCTGACTACGGGTACTGCACTGTAAGGAGTTTGTACGTTCTCCCCGTGACCTGCGTGGGTTTTCTCCGAGATCTTCGGTTTCCTCCCACACTCCAAAGACGTACAGGTATGTAGGTTAATTGGCTGGGTAAATGTAAAAATTGTCCCTAGTGGGTGTAGGATAGTGTTAATGTACGGGGATCACTGGGCGGCACGGACTTGGTGGGCCGAAAAGGCCTGTTTCCGGCTGTATATATATGATATGATATGATATGAATACCAAACAGCGGGAAAGCACCGGCACAGAATGACTAAAATACGATCAGAATTCTACGTTTCAGCGGTGAACAATGTAACCCGCTCCAGACGGGAGGAGCCTCGATCAACTCGTGATTGACCTTGATACCCGCGAGTATCAGGATTAAAGAGATCGGCGAATCCCCGGAACACAGTAACCAGAAAGATACGCACCCGGCAGGTTGTCAAGTGAATAGAAACACGGCGGAATATGCGCACTATCTGCATCTAAGCAGCAGCCTCTCTGCACGCACTCGCGACCAGAAATCACCACAAACCCGCAGTCTTTGCGGAATTGAGGAGACAGCCAACATTTATCGGCCGGGAGATGCCGAGAGAACGGCTGCGCTGAATAGGTTGCAGCAAAAGCCAAACAAAGTGCCCATAACCCGTCCATCTCAACGCGCCAAGTCTCCGGGTGAATGATACACTAGAGCCGACTCCTCCTTTTTCACCCGGCGCTGTTTAACCGCCACTCAATGGATGACCCAATCAGCCGCAAGCCCAGAGTCCGCCGCCCACCGCCTCCCGCATTCCCGCCTGAATCTCGTGGATGGGCCTGGTTCCAATCAACCAGTGAAGGTGCTTCTGTCTTCAGGGAACGATCAGAAAATTCCCCTCTTAAAGGCACCGCGGGTCTATATTGCAAGTCATTGTTTGATTAAATAATCAAAGTTATTTAAGACAGAACCAGGCTCTTCGGCCCACCGCATCCAGTGTCCGCCACCAACCACCAATTTTACAGTGATCTAATTTAGCAGCATCTATTTAGATTGAGGGTCGATGATGAAGGGAGGTAATGGCATCAAATTCCTGGCGTTAATATCTTGGATGCGATACATCCGATCCGATACGATAAAAGTTTATTCATCCCCGGAGGGAAATTGGTCTGCCGACAGTCACAACACACAGGGTGCACAATAACTTGAAATTAAAAGTGAAAACAAAAAGACAAAGACAAGCGACAGTTGGCCGGCTGTCCTGTGCACAGCGCCTTCACCGGAACAAATGAACAAAGAAACAAACGAACGCAGACTTATCCCATGGGCAGAGGAATCTAGACTAGAGATCCCCCCTCCCCCACACCGGGTCCGCCTTGTTCTCCCATCATCCCTCACGGATGCCCCCCCAAGCCGGGTCCTCATTGTCTTCCCCTCCCCCCTCACGCTCATCCACCGTGAGTCCCACCTGTTCTGGGCCCAGCAAGTAGATACCACCACGATAAAGGTGCGCCATCGTCTTTGCTTTCTCCGAAGTTTAAATCAATCTGACATGACTCCGAACACTCACGCAAAATTCTACAGATGCATTGTATTCTGTCTTATTGCATCATGGTCAGGTGCCGCATTTATAAAGCGGAGGTACAAGGTGCGGAGTGATAGGTTCAGCTCGGTCCACACAACGGCTTTTGTGGTTCAACGGTTCAAGTCCGTACAAAAAGCCTTGGGATTTTCTTTTATCCCATGTCAATGACATTTCACGGGACATTTTGACCCTTCTAACTGCTCACTTGATTTATTTTCTTGCTTGCTTACTAATCCTCAAATTACCCATCTGAATTCATCTGTCTGTACCTTATATAGACAACCTTTGACGTTATGATCAAATTTGCATGGTCCTTTGTCATTTAAGGTTCCGTTAACTTGCCTCGTTATCCTCCCTTCTTACAGGAGTATACTGGAACTGAATTCTGAATAACTAGAGTTTAATCAACTCCCATGTGGACTGTTACCTAATAATATTCTCGCATTTTGTTTCTCGCTAGCTCCTGCTCATAATGGCTTACCCCAATACGTTACCCCAAGATCCACACTTATCCTTACTCATGACTATCTTAAAGTACGTATGTGCTGACGGTACGGACAATATTATCCACTGAAACACCAGTCATCTGGCCATATTTGTTTCTCCGTAAATGGTCCAGTCTGATCCCCCCCTCTAGTTGCACTATCCAGATACTGTTTCAGGAAACTTTCTTGGATGCTCCAAATAAAATAAATACATTCGACCCCTTCCAGTACCCATTTGTACTGAGCAGGTCTCTTGAGTATTGGGGAAGTTACATTTGCCCACTACGCCAACACTGTTGCTTTACTATCTTTCCGTAGTTTGTCTTCAAATATATTGTCACGATGGGAAGATAGCAGAGAAGATTCACGAGAATGTTGCCGGACGTTAAGGGTCTGAGTTGTACAGAAAGGTTGGGCAGGCTCGGGCATTTTACTTTCGAGAGCAGCAGGAAGAGGGGTGATCAGATAAAGGGTATAAAATCATGAGAGGAATACATAGGGTAGATGCACTGAGTATTTCACCCAGAGTAGTGTATTTGAGAACCAGAGGATATAGTTTCATGGTGAGAGTGGAATTATTCAGTGGGAACCTGAGGGCCAACCTTTTCACACAGAGGGTGGTATGTATTTGGAGCGAGCTGCCAGGGGACATAGTTGCAGCAGGTACTGTAACAACATTCAAAATACATTGATGCAGGTACATGGCTTAGAAAGATTTAGATGAATATCGGGCAAACATGGGTAGGAGACACAAGGATAAATTTCAAACATTCATCCAGACTCTACGTTCATCTGCTTTACACTCGAAACACCTTTGCGTTAAAATAAACACACTTCACCCCATCCACCTCACCATAGTCATAGAGTCATCGAGTCCTACAGCACAGAAAGAGGCCCTTCGGCCCATCGTGTCCGTGTCGCCCGTTACCAAACACAGTCTAATTTTAACCATATAACAATAACCATATAACAACTACAGCACGGAAACAGGCCCGTTCGGCCCTACCATTCTACGCCAACCACTCTCTCTGACCTAGTCTCATCTACCTGCTCTCAGACCATAACCCTCTAATCCCCTCTTATCCATATACCTATCCAATTTGCTCTTAAATAATAAAATCGAGCCTGCCTCCACCACTTCCACCGGAAGCCCATTCCATACAGTCACCACCCTCTGAGTAAAGAGGTTACCCCTCATGTTACCCCTAAACTTTTGTCCCTCAATTCTGAAGCTATGTCCCCTTGTTGGAATCTTCCCCACTCTTAAAGGGAAAAGCCTACCCACGTCAACTCTGTCCATCCCTCTTAAAATTTTAAAAACCTCTATCAAGTCCCCCCTCAACGCTCCAAAGAATAAAGACCCAACCTGTTCAACCTCTCTCTGTAGCTTAAGTGCTGAAACCCAGGCAACATTCTAGTAAATCTCTTCTGTACCCTCTCCATTTTGTCGACATCCTTCCTATAATTTGGCGACCAGAACTGCACACCATACTCCAGATTCGGCCTCACCAATGCCCTGTACAATTTTAACATTACATCCCAACTTCTATATTCGATGCTCTGATTTATAAAGGCAAGCATACCAAACGCCTTCTTCACCACCCTATCCATGTGAGATTCCACCTTCAGGCAACAATGCACAGTTATTCCCAGATCCCTCTGTTCCACTGCATTACTCAATTCCCTACCATTTACCCTGTACGTCCTATTTTGATTTGTCCTAGCAAAATGCAGCACCTCACACTTATCAGCATTAAACTCCATCTGCCATCTTTCAGCCCACCTTTCCAAAAGGCCCAAGTCTCTCTGTAAACTTTGAAACTCTACTTCATTATTAACTACACCACCTATCTTAGTATCATCTGCATATTTACTAATCCAATTTGCCACACCATCATCCAGATCATTAATGTAAATGACAAACAACAGTGGACCCAACACAGATCCTTGGGGTACTCCACTAGACACTGGCCTCCAACCTGACATACAATTGTCAACCATTACCCTCTGGTATCTCCCATTCAGCCATTGTTGAATCCATCTTGCAACCTCACTATTAATAATAATAATAATAATAATAATAATCCATTTATTTTATATAGCACCTTATCACATGCTCAAAGCGCTTTACAAAAACAATTAACATAGAAACAAACAGACAAACTATCCTGACGGAAAAGCGGCGAATACTCAACGCCAGCGTCCTCTCACGTCAGGGTCCGGCAGTAGACATTAAAAACCACAAGACACACAGATATAATTTTTTACACAAAACAGCCATCACAGTGATTGCTTTAGGCATACCCTCACTGTGATGGAAGGCAAAGTCTTATCTCCTCCTCATTCTTCTCCTGTGGTGCCACGAGGTGATCGAGGCTCCCAACTTTTTGAAGCCCCCACCGGGCGATGGAAAGTCCCAGGGCCGAGCCGAGCAGGCCGATGAAAGTCCTGAGCCCCCACCGGGCGATGGAAAGTGCTGCGGCCGGGCCAACGCAGGGCGATGAAGGGCCTGCGGGCGGGTTGATCGTACCTCGCGCTTCGGGGCGGTCGAAGCTGCTACAGCTGGAGCTCCCAAAAACCGGTCGCCAGCCAGGGACCTGCGAACTCCCGATGTTGCGGTCTGCAGGGCCCACGGCCGAAGCCTCCGAGATGGTAAGTCCAGGCCCTGCGACCGGAGTCTTTGAGGTCGATCCCAGCTGGAGGCCGCCGACTCCACGATGTTAGGCCGTAGCGCGAACGGAGATACGACACGGTAAAGGTCGCATCTCCGTTGAGGAGGAGATTTGAAAAAAGGTTTCCCCCAACCCCCCCACCACCCCCCTACATACACAGAATTAAAAATAAAACAAAACGTACATTTAACAACGACAATGACAAAAAAAAACAAAAAACGGAGAGACTGCCGGTGAGCCGCAGCTGCAGAACACAGCCACGCCCCCTAATACCCAACGATTTAACCTTCTTAATCAACCTTCCATGTGGAACCTTGTCAGATGCCTTACTGAAGTCCATATAGACAACATCCACAGCCTTGCCCTCATCAATTTCCCTGGTAACCTCTTCAAAAAATTCAAGAAGATTAGTCAAACATGACCTTCCAGGCACAAATCCATGTTGACTGTTTCTAATCAGGCCTTGTTTATCCAAATAATTATATATATTGTCCCTAAGTATCTTTTCCATTCATTTTCCCACCACAGACGTCAAACTAACAGGTCTATAATTGCTAGGTTTACTTTTAGAACCTTTTTTAAACAAAGGCACAACATGCGCAATGCGCCAATCTTCCGGCACCATCCCCGTTTCTAATGACGTTTGAAATATTTCCGTCATAGCCCCTGCTATTTCTGCACTAACTTCCCTCAATGTCCTAGGGAATATCCTATCAGGACCTGGAGACTTATCCACTTTTATATTTTTCAAAAGTGTCCGTACCTCCTCTTCTTTAATCCTCATAATTTCCATCACTACTCTACTTGTTTCGCTTACCTCACATAATTCAATATCCTTCTCCTCGGTGAATACCGAAGAAAAGAAATTGTTTAATACCTCCCCCATTTCTTCCGGCTCAGCACATAGCTGTCCACTCTGACTCTCTAATGGACCAATTTTATCCCTCGCTATCCTTTTGCTATTGACATATCTGTAGAACCCCTTGGGGTTTACTTATACATTACTTGCCAAAGCAGCCTCATATCTTTTTTTCGCTTTTCTAATTTCCTTCCTAAGATTCCTTTTACATTCTTTATATTCCTCAAGAACCTCATTTACTCCCTGCCGCTTATATTTATTGTATATCTCCTTCTTTTTCTGAACCGTGTCCAATTTCCCTGGAAAACCACGGCTCTTTCAAATTATTATTCTTTCCTTTCCACCGAACAGGGACATAAAGACTCTGTACTCTCAAAATGTCACCTTTAAATATCCTCCATTTCTCTATTATATCCTTTTCATAAAACAAAAAGTTCAATTTCACTCCTTTTAAATCCTTTCTCATCTTCTCAAAATTAGCCTTTCTCCAATCCAAAATCTCAACCCTTGGTCCAGATTTAACCTTCTCCATAATTATATTGAAACTAATGGCATTGTGATCACTAGACCCAAAATGCTCCTCAACACATACCTCCGTCACCTGACCCGTCTCATTTCCCAACAGGAGGTCCAACACTGCCCCTTCTCTGGTAGGTACCTCTACGTGTTGCTGCAAAAAACTATCCTGCACACATTTTACAAACTCCAAACCATCCAGTCCTTCAACAGAATGTGATTCCCAGTCTATGTACGGAAAATTGAAATCACCCACAATCACTACTCTGTGCTTACTACTATCTGCTATCTCCTTACATATTTGCTCTTCCAATTCTCGTTCCCTATTTGGCGGTCTATAATACACCCCTATAAGTGTTGCTAAACCTTTCTCATTTCAGAGTTCCACCCAAACAGCCTCCCTAATCGAGCCTTCTAGACTGTCCTGCCAAAGCACTGCTGTGATATCCTCCCTGACAAGCAATGCAACACCCCCACCTCTTGCCCCTCCGATTCTATCACATCTGAAACAATGAAATCCTGGAATATTTAATTGCCAATCGCAACCCTCCTGCAACCATGTTTCACTGATCGCCACAACATCATACTTCCAGATGTCAATCCCATTTTCCCGCATTTGGACCGTAGCCCTGAATGTTGTAGCATTTCAAGTGCCCATCCAAATTCCTCTTCAACGTTGTGAGTGTTCCCGCCTCCACCACCACCCCAGGCAGTGAGTTCCAGACTCCAACCACCCTCTGGGTGAAAAAGTTCTTTCTCACATCCCCCCGAAACCTCCCTCCCCTTACCCTGTATCTATGTCCCCTCGTTGTTGAACCTTCCACCAGTGGAAGAAGTTCCCTGCCATCTACCTTATCTATGCCCCTCATGATCTTGTACACCTCGATCATGTCCCCTCTCGGCCTTCTCTGCTCCAGGGAAAACAACCCCAGTCTGCTCAGTCTCTCCTCATAGCTGAGGCCCTTCATCCCTGGCAGCATCCTGGTGAATCTCCTCTGCACCCTCTCCATAGCTATCACACCCTTTCAATAATGTGGTGACCAGAACTGTACACAATACTCCAGCTGTGGCCTCACCAGTGTTCTGTACAATTCCATCATTACCCCCCTACTTTTATATTCGATGCCCCGGCTAATGAAGGCCAGTAACCCATATGCCTTTTTGACCACCCTGTCCACCTGTCCTGCTGCCTTCAAGGACTTGTGTACCTGCACTCCAAGGTCCCCCTGTACCCCTGTCTTCCCTAGGGTCCTTCCATTCATGGTGTACTTCCTCTCCAAGTTATTCCTGCCAAAGTGCATCACCTCGCACTTTTCAGGATTAAATTCCATCTGCCACTGCTCCGCCCATCTGACCATCTCATCAATATCTTCCTGCAGCTTGCAGATCCCTTCCTCGCTATTCACCACCCCCCCTAACTTTGTGTCATCTGCAAACTTGCTGATCATGCCCTGTACGTTGACATCCAGATCATTAATGTAGATTACAAACAGTAAGGGACCCAACACCGATCCCTGCGGCACCCCACTGGACACCGGCCTCCAGTCACAGAAGCAACCTTCTACCATCACCCTCTGCCCTCTGTCACTAAGCCAGTTTTTTAATCCATTTTGCCAAGGTGCCCTGGATCCCATGAGCTCTTACCTTCTTGACTAGTCTCCTGTGTGGGACCTTGTCAAAAGCCTTACTGAAATCCATGCATACCAGTTCCACTGCACTACCCCCATCTACCTCCTTGGTCACCCCTTCAAAAAATTCAATCAAGTTATTCAGACACGACCTTCCATTAACAAAGCCATGTTGACTATCCTTAATTAACCCTCGATCCTCCAAGTGAAGACTGATTCTGTCCCTCAGAATCTTTTCTAGCAGCTTCCCCACCACCGATGTCAGACTCACCGGCCTGTAGTTCCCAGGTTTATCCCTACTGCCCTTTTTAAATAATGGCACCACATTAGCTATCCTTCAGTCCTCCGGTACATCCCCTGTTGCAAGAGAGGCTCTGAAAATTTGTGCCAGAGCCCCCGCAATCTCCTCCCTTGCCTCACTCAGCATCCTGGGATACATCTCGTCAGGGCCCGGAGACTTATCCACTTTTAAGCCTGCCAGAGCCTCCAGCACCGCCTCCCTGTCAATAGCAATATGCTCAATAACATCACAACCCTCCTGCTCCATTTCTAAGTCCGCATCGCCCTCCTCCCTCGTGAAAACAGATGCAAAAAAATCATTGAAAACATCTCCTATATCCTCTGGCTCCACACACAGCTTTCCACTATGGTCCCTGATGGGCCCCACTCTTTCCCTCGTTATCCTCTTACCCTTGATATACTTATAGAACACTTTGGGATTTTCTTTTATTTTGCCCGCTGGTGCTATCTCATGGCCCCTTTTTGCTCTTCTAATTTCTTTTTTAAGAACCGCCCTACACCTTCTGTATTCCTCTAATGATGCCTGTGCCTTAAGTTCTTTATGTCTTCCAAAAGCCCCCCTTTTTTTCGAATCAATCCTACTGTATCGTTCGACATCCAAGGTTCTTTGGACTTGTTTGTCCCACCCTTAAACTTTAGGGGAACATGCTTCCTCTGTACTTTTTCAATTATTCCTTTGAATGACTCCCACTGTTCTGATGCGGTCCTCCCCACGAGAAGCTGATCCCAGTCCACCAGGGTCAACTTCTGCCTTATCAGATTAAAATCGGCCTTGCCCCAATTTAGAAATTTTCCCTCTGGTCCATCTTTATCCTTTTCCATTACCACCTTAAATATCACTGAATTGTAATCACTGTCACCAAAGTGCTCTGCTACTGACACTTCAGCCACCTGTCCGGCCTCATTTCCCAAGATTAAGTCCAATACCGCCCCCTCCCTTGTTGGACTTTCAACATATTGGCTCAAAAAGCCCTCCTGGATGACCCTTAGGAACTCTGCACCCTCTGCACCATACTCCGCACCATATTCCGTAATTTCTCCCAGTTTGAGAATGAGTAATCATTGCCTCCACCTATCAATCACCCCTTACATTTGCTGACATTCTACTTCGCTTCCCTTCCTCCTGCCTCTCTAGTTTACGCCGCCTCAGTAGTACTAGCAATAATATTGGTACTCTCTAGTTCAGGCGCAACCCTGCCCTATTATAATGGTCAGCTTTGGTCCAGAAGATATCCCAATGATCCAACAATTTGAATCCCTGCTCCCACCTCCAACACCTGACAAAAACAATAATCTGTCCTATCTTCCTATTATTACACCCAATAACGCGTGTCTCGGGAATACTCTGGAGATCACTGCCCTTGAGATTCTGCTTTTCAAACGATTTGCTTAACTCCATATGACGTGCATAGTGACTTATTGCTTCTCCTCTTCACCCGTGAGAATGTTCTGCAGTCGCTCCTCCAGACCATCGTAAACGTTCTGCAGTCGCACCGAGACTCCCTCGCATCAGAAAAGCAGCACACTATTCTGCTGTCTGGGAGTGCAGACACCCAGTCTGCGGCCACATAACCTTCTGCCGTCCCCCTAACAAGTCTCCTATCACTATTGCTTTGTTGGTCTTTGCCCTTCTATGTTGTGTCTCATGGCCTGGCATGGTGCCACTGTCTGCTGATGCTACTCTTCGCTGACAGGTCATCCCCCAACAGTTTCCAAAGAGCATGCATGTTTTAGAGGGAAATGGCCACAGGGGATTCCTGCACTCTCTGCTTACTCCTCATCCGGGTGGCAACCCATCTACGTTGTCCCTGCACCATAAATGTAACCATCTTAATATTGTCCCTATTTATGTCGCGCTCCTTTTCACCGGCAGCGCTGAGGTTGTCCAGACGCAGCTGCAGCTGGAGGAACCTCAAACGGCAAAGTGGCTAAAGACATCAGCCTTGTCAAGGAGACTGGTACTGGTTTAGGAGAGAAGGAAAAGAGTAAAGGCAAACTACTCTTCTCCCTGCACGGGATCTATATCTAACTGAGACCAAAAGGGTATATTTTAATGGATATTTACATGACAATTTAAAAGCATTTTAACCGCCATAATCTATTTGCTTCGAGCAGCAACAGTGACAGAGTGATCGAGGCACCATGCTCTCTGGAACGTTCTGCTTGAGCGGAAGATACAGGCTGGTACTCTAAAAGAGGTTGGAGCGCAAAGGAAAAGCAGACAATTCGTGGATAGTGAATTGGTTTCATGGAATGAAGCTAATCGTGAACGGTGGAAAGTTGTATTTCGCACTGGCCATGAATATAGATGTAGCTCAGTCATCGGTGCTGAGTCCATTGCTCTCTGTCGTTTCAAAAACAATTTGGTGATATCTTAGTTAGCGTAGAAGGTTACCAGAAAATTACTGCATTTATGTTGATCAGTTCGGCAAGTGGGCTACGGAATTATTATTTGAGTTTAATGCGGGAAAGTGCGAGTTGTTGCATTTTGGTAAGTCAAACTAGCGCAGGCCCTTCACAGTAAATGGCAGCCCCCTGGGGAGTGTTGAAGGATCTAGGAGTCCAAGTACATAGTTCGTTGAAAGTGGGAAATGTAGGAAGGAATTGCAGATGCTAGTTTAAACCGAAGATAGACACAAAATGGTGGAGTAACTTAGCGGGAGAGGCAGCATCTCTGGACAGAAGGAATGGGTGACGTTTCGGGTTTGGACCCTGCTTCAGACTAGTCAGGGGAATGGGAAACGAGAGATACTGACAGCGATGTGGAGAGATATAGAACAAATTAATGAAACGTAATGACGATAAAGGAAACGTAATGACGATAAAGGAAACAGGCCATTGTCAGCTGTTTGCTGGGCGAGAACGTGAACCTGGTGCGACTTGAGTGGAGGAGGGGTGGAGAGAGAGGAAGTGCAAGGGTTACATGAAGTTAGGGAAATCAACATTCATACCACTGGATTGTAAGTTGCCCAAGCGAGATATGAGATGCTGTTCTTCCAATTGGCCATTAGCCTCACTGACAAGGGAGGAGGTCGAGGGTATAAAGGTCAGTGTGAGAATGGGAAGGGGAATTAAAGTGTTTGGCATCCGGGAGATCAGGTAGGTAAAGGCGGACCGAGCGAAGGTGTTCAGCTCAATGATCGCCCAGTGTACGTTTCGTCTGGCCGATGTATGATAATCCACATGTTGAACAATGGATAAAGTAGATGAGTTTGGAGGAGGTGCAAGTGAACCTTTGCCTAACCTGAAAGGACCGTCGGGATGTCTGGACAGAATGGAGGGAGGAGGTATAGTGAATGTAGACCTGCAGCAGAGTGAGAAATGATCTGTCGCGAAGGAGCGTGGGACTGTTCCACCCCACCCGAGAACTGAGGCCCTGCTGATCTGATTATTAGTCTGAACACCACCGTGCCCTGTTAGATGATGCTCAGCGGCAGAGCTGGTCGCTTGCCTCTCTGTTGAAAGAACACATTCCGATGATATTTAGACGAAAGTAATAATTCCAGACCGGCGTCCTTTTGCAATGATTGTTAATGTTGTATCGTTTTCCATTTACTTCCGTTACCTCACGACGATCTTTATTTGCAACAGGTCCCTCGTTTATACTCATATCGGTGACATCATACACCAGCCGTCAGTTTCTGATAGAAAGCGGTTTGATGTGTTTACGGTGACACCATGGGAATAATACCTATCAGGATTCATGGATTTAAACGTACACATGTCACAGGATGGACGTTTGCTTTTACCCATTGTGTGAAGTGACGTGATATCACTCAAATGAGCCATGTCCTATTTGTGCATCGGGTGAATTAACCGTCTGAGGGAACAACTTCAAAACTGAGCATTCATCAGTGCTCACCTGAACGACAGGTGTGTCGTTCGTCGTTCCCCGTGACGTGACCTGTCGTTTCTCCACTGGCTGGGCATTTGGACTTCTCAGGAGTAATGGAAAACGAATCATTTACAATCACGCATATGGAGTAATTTAGGGAGCAATGAAGGAACTTGCCGAGACGACCGAATAGCCATCAGGCGGATGAAATACCGTGGAATCGGTAAATCCGGCTGCGGGCCACTTTGATACAAAAGGAAGAGAGATATAAAAGTGTGTAAGATTGAACTGCAGATGCTGGTTTAAACCGAAGATAGACACAAATAACTGGAGTAACTCAGCGGGACAGGTAGCATCTCTGAAGAGAAGGAATGGGTGACGTTTCGGGTCGACACCCTTCTTCAGATATGAAAGTGTTACAATAGCAGAAAATAAGGAAAATTGAACAATTCGGCTGCGCGCCGTTGTACATATTAATGACGGAGAATAACTGGGAATGGACAAAATTTGAGTCGTACGAAACCTCTTTTTAATTTGTACAGAAGGCAGGAACGAATCAGTGTCCACACGTTTTCTTTGCTAACCGTGCTAAAACAATGCAATATCAACCATTTATTCAAGTGTAATTGGAACGCTGCTTAGCATCGTCTGCCGTTTTCTCCGTGTACAAACAACAAAGGAGACAACATTTCAAACCCAGACCAGCATATGCCCGGATTACGATTTCTCACAGCGCTATTATTTTCTAAATCGCGGTGCAGCAAATGATATCAAGAGAGCTGCGATGGCCGAGTGGTTAAGGCGTTGGTCTTGAAATCCAATGGGGATTCCCCACGCAGGTTCGAACCCTGCTCGCAGCGACATCATCTTCAGCGCCTGGTGCTGAACGGCCGACTACTCCTCACAGTTTTACTTCACTTTCAGGTCTCATGAGGCCTCACCCATTCCTCTCCAGATTCATCGGGACCCCTGTTTGGTTTTGGCGACCTCTGAATTGGGCAGTCGGTTACCTTCGCTGTTCAGGTGATGGGAGCTGAGATAACTGTGCTGTCGGATATATGTGGCGCAAATTCCCTTCGAGAGCGGAATGAGGCTCAAAATATTCCTAGTGGGGGAACGGACTTTTGCTCATGGTTTGGTGCCCCTCATCTTATTCAAAATTGGATGATGAAATAATACGGAAAAATGAAAATAAAACGCTCTACCGGCCGCTGAACCTCGTGAACAAAATGTAGATTCATCTTGCACCTGTCACTGAATTGTTTTTAGCCCTGGTCGTCTGCAATTCTGACTGAACCCACCCCAATCCAGGAGCTCTCCTCTGATTCTGTCCCGAGGAGGAAGGAGTCGGCGACTTCATGGGGGACGGCCATTAGATTCTGTATCCAATGCCTTATCGAAAGCCCATCGCTACTCGGTTGAATGGATGCAAATTACACGATTGCTAATCTCAGTGAACTAAAACGCGGAGTGAGATGCTAAACAGCAGCAAATGCGAGCGGGATGCGGGCCGCTGTCAGATACCACGTGTCATCGGAGCGGTCACACACTGCAGGGGTTGCCGGGGATTTCAGCGACGGATAAAGCCTCAAGTTTAAGATGCGGTCACTGAAATGGTGTCGGATACAGGAAGGGCCACCGCCAAATTCTGTTAAGAAGAAGTGGTGTTAATACATCATCAGCGCATTTGCTTCAGGAGGTAGTTCCCGAAGCGCTCGGTTTCTCCAATCCATCCATTCCTCCTTCCCATATCGGCACTCTTTGCACCTCTAACGCATTACTTAGTCCAACAAAGCCCAAATGATTCCATCAGTACAAGTACGGAACGGAGTGACGCTCACTTTCACTGTTGCTCCGAGAGAAACAAACCCCCTGACAAAAGTACTGTGCAAAGTGACTGGAATAGGTGAAGCCGTTTACCAAGCCGAAATTCCGTCTTTACCCGACTAGTTGTGCTGAATTGGTGTCTGATGCGTTCCTCGGTTCGCGGAATGGATGTTGGCCGGAAATGTATCTATCCAGAGTATAAAATATTTTCTCACCTACATAAAAATAATTCATGAATTCAAGGAATTGCGATTGAAAACCTCGCTGAAGGAGTCGTTGGGCAGCAGAATAGTTGGGTCAGTGCCTCAGAATGTTCGCACGCTCGTACTGAAAATAAAAATACAGAATTTGCTCCAAATTCTACGGATACGTTGGAATGCCGTGAATGGAGAGGTTCCCAACACACAACAATATTAATGTGTGCACAAGGTAGACACAAAATGCTGGAGTAACTCAGCGGGTCAGGCAGCATCTCTGGAAAGAAGGAACGGATGACTTTCCGGGTCGAGACCCTTCTTCAGACTAATGTGTGCACAATGGCGCTCGGTTTGGCAACGTTGAGTTGAATTTTGAAATAAGCGACCACATAAAGGGGATAAACCAGTATCACGTATTCCACGCACCAGGTCGTTCATACGGGCGCGAAACCAAGCAATTAGTTCAGTCCGATGAAAATTCAAGATTTATTCCTGTTTTATTTGGGTATATTTTTGGTTTACCGAATTATTCTGCTTAATACAGTGGTTTGAATATAAATTGGTGGTGGATATGTCCTCATTCTTAAGGAATCGGGGGTTCCCCTCTTCCATTATAGATGAGGCTCTCACTAGGGTCACCTCGATATCCCGCAGCTCCGCTCTTGCTCCCCCCCCCCCCCACCCATTCGCAACAAGGACAGAGTCCCCTTTGTCCACACCTTCCACAACATCAGCCGTCGCATAAAACTAATTATCCTCCAACACCTCCAACGTGATCCCACTACTGCCAACATCTTCCCATCTCCACCCCTTTCTGCTTTCCGCAGAGACCGTTCCCTCTGCAATTTCCTGGTCAACACGTCCCTTCCCACCCAAACCATTCCCTCCACAGGCACTTTCCCCTGCAACTGCAGGAGATGCAACACCTGTCCCTTTACCTCACCCATCGACTCCATCCAAGGACCCCGAGAGTCTTTTCAGGTGAGGCACAGGTTCACTTGCACCTCCTCCAAACTCATCTACGGAATCCGCTGTTCCACATGTCAACTTCTGTACATCGGCGAGACCAAGCGCAAACTCAGCGATCGTTTCACTGAACACCTCTGCTCAGTCCGCCTGAACCAACCATATCTCCCGGTTGCTCAGCACTTTAACTCCCCATCCCATTCCCAATCTGACCTTTCTGTCCTGGGCTCCTCCATTGCCAACGCAAATTGGAGGAACAGCACCTCATATTTCACTTGGGTAGCTTACACCCCAGCGGTATGAACATTGACCTCTGTAAATTCAAATACCCCTTGCTTTCCCTCTCTCCCCTTCACCTCCCCATTCCCAGTTCTCCCACCAGTCTTACTGTCTCCGACTACATTCTATCTCTGTCCTACCCACTCTCCTGACATCAGTCTGAAGAAGGGTCTCGACCCGAAACGTCACCCATTCCTTCTCTCCAGAGATGCTGCCTGACCCGCTGAGTTACTCCAGCATTGCGTGTCTGCCTTCGATTTAAACCAGCATCATCAGTTCTTTCCGACACATTCTTATCACAAGGCATTTTCATGATCTTAAGTAAAACATTCCTAATTTGCACAAAACGCTCTTCGCCATAAAATTGGAAATTTGAACTCCATCCAGGAGAAAGCTGCTCCCTTGATACGCATCCAATCAAGTTCACAATATATTCACCGCGCACCTTTGGCATGAGGTGGTGCAATGTGTATCAGTATGTATTTCCTCTTATAAAACATGGCAGTTCCTGTCCAGGACCACTGGAATAACATCTCCCAAACCTGCGACCACAGCCACTAACAACATCAAGGACAGTGCACGTGCGAGGCATCGCGCTCAGCACCTGCGCCCAAGCCGCACACCGCCGTGACATGGAGAAATTCAGCAGGCTCTGCAGCATCTGCGAAGGGAATGAATTGTCATAGTTGCGGATCAATACAGTAGAAGAGAACTAGGTCAGGACAAAAAGACAAGGCAAGCAAGGGGGACCATATGATGTCGGGAGAGTAAATGACAAAAAAAACCAAGGGAAGACGTAACGTTCACAACAGAACAACATAACGCACTCGTTTACGTGATACTAGCAGTGGCGCAGCGGGAGCGTGCTGGGCCCATAACCCAGAGGTCGATAGATCGAAACTATCCTCTGCTATTTAACTCGGCTTTTATTTTCCATTCCGCATTTGCATTCCGCATTTGCACATTTCTTTCAGATCCACAAATAAAACCGGTAAAGATGGTTAAAACGATGATAAACCAATGACAGCCGCGCGGATAACAGTGGGGATATTCCCGAGGAGCAGAGGGAATGAATGGGTCTCAGAGTGCAAAGGGGAGGGTGCAGGGGATGCACCAACATGTTGCCCGAGGTAGAGCGGATCGGTCAAAAGGCGAGACTGGAAAGATTGGGTTTATTGTCCAGGGAGCCGAGTCTGCAAGAGACCTGATTGGGGTTCACCTACTGATGAGGGGCTTCGGAAGGTCATTCCATCCCCACGCCGCGTCCACGGAAGTTGAAATCTGGATCCGACCCGATGTGTGGGTGGTGGGGATTCTCACAGTGTTTATATATCTCTCGCCCTTGAATCACCAAGGCATTGAAGATAGAGTCGGTACTGTTAAACGCGTTCAGTGCGGATGGATACTTGATGGTCGGTATGGATATTTGGGACCGAAAGGCCTGTTTCTGCGCTGTCTATGGTACATCTCTCAGTGCAGAAGTCTGTGTCGGAATGAAGGGGGAGCGAAGGGAGAGATTCCACGGGAGAAACATAGAAAAACAACTGGCGATGAGGAGATTAGCGTTACTCGGTGTGAATTGATCGCATTGTCGTGTTGGGATGTGTCCGAGTTTGTTCTGGGAATCTGCAACAGAATGATAACAGGAATCTGCGCAGATCCGCTGATGGATTTACCAAATGGCGATGGAATCGCATTCAAAGGGAGCGAAAGATCCGAGAGGATTTAAGAAGTTGCACGTGAATTTGCCGTAACAGTCCTCTCTGCCCATCGAGCTCTGCACAAATCGTGTTCTGTATTAAGTTCGTTTCTATCATTTCCAATGTTAGAGACGTAAAATTGCTCAAATTGTGATGGCTGGGAATCGAACCCGGGTCAACTGCTTGGAAGGCAGCTATGCTCACCACTATACCACCATCGCTGTGAGGTGCCGCAGTATATTCGGGTGCCGAATGATTTCCAGCACCATGTGGCTTTGTGTCTTGATGATCAGTCCCCGCGCTCTTTCCTGACGGGTCATTTCTCACACTGTTGCAGTTCCAGCTGTACTGATACCTCCTCCCTCGACTCTGTCCAGGAACCCCGACAGTCCTTTCAGTTTAGGCGAAGGTTCACTTGCACTTCCTCCAAACTCATCCATTGTATCCGTTTTTCAACATGTGGACTCTTATACATCGGCCGGACCAAAAGTAGACTGGGCGATCGTTCCGCTGGACACCTTCGCTCAGTCCGCCTGGACCTACCTGATCTCCGGGTTGCCAAACACTTTAAATTCCCTTCCTATTCCCACATTGACCTTTCTGTCCTAGGCATCCTCCATTGTCAGAGTGAGGCTAATCGCAAATTGGATGAACAGCATCTCATATTTCCCTTGGGCATCTTACAACTCAGTTGTATGAATATTGATTTATCTAACAAAGTAACCCCTGCACTCCCTCTCTCTCCATCCCTCCCCCACGGAAGTCGCACCGGGTTCCCGTTGTCACCTTCCAAAGAGCTAACAATGGCCTGTTTCCTTTATCATCGCTACTTTTTTGCATTTATTTGTTCTATATCTCCCTACATCACTGCCTATATCTCCCGTTTTGCTTTCCCCTGATTAGTCTGAAGAAGGGCCTCGACCCGAAACATCCCCCATTCCTTCTCTCCAGAAATGCTGCCTGTCCCGCTGAGTTACTCCGGCATTGTGTGTCCAAGGTTTAAATCAGCACCTGCAATTCCTTCCTACACATCCCAGTTTCAAGGAACTGTGTACTTGCACTCCTAGATCCTTATGTTCTACAACACTCCCCAGGGGCCTGTCATTTACTGTTCAGGACCTGCGCTAGTTTAACTTACCAAAATGCACCAGCTCGCACTTTCCTGCATTAAACTCAAATAATAATTCCCCAGCCCAATTGCCGAACTGATAAGGTAGTGCTGAAATTTTCTATTGAAGAATAACTGCAGATGCTGGTTCAAATCGAACGTATCACAAAATGCTGGAGTAACTCAGCGGGTCAGGCAGCGTCTCATGAGAGAAAGAATGGGTGATGTTTCGGGTCCAGACCCTTCTTCAGAATGATGTCAGGAGAGGGGTTGGAACAAAGATAGGATGTAGTGGGAGACGGAAAGACAGTGGGAGAACTAGGAAGGGGGAGGGTAAAGGGAGGGACAGAGAAACTATCTGATGTTGGAGAAATCAATGTTCATACCGCTGGGGTATAAGTTGCCCAAGCGAAATATGAGATGCTGTTCCTCCAATTTGCGGTGGGCCTCACTATGACAATGGAGGACGCCCATGACAGAAAGGTCAGACTGGGAGTGGGAGGGGGAGTTGAACTGCTCAGCTACCGGGAGATCGGGATGGTTAAGGCAGACTGAGCGAAGGTGTTGAGTGAAACGATCGCCGAGCCTGCGCTTGGTCTCGCCGATGTAGAGAAGTTGACACCTGAAACAGCGGATACAATAGATGAGGTTGGAGGAGGTACAGGCGAACCTCTGCCTCAACTGGAAAGACTGTTTGGGTCCTTGGATGGAGTCGAGGGGGTAAGTAAAGAGACAGGTGTTGCATCTCCTGCGGTTACTGGGGAAAGTACCTGGGGAGGGGGTGGTTTTGGGTTGGCAACGGACGAGGGAGGCAGGTTGTTACGGAGGGAACAGTTTCTGCAGAAAGCAGAAAGAGGAGGAGATGGGAAAACGTGGCCAGTAGTGGGATCCCGCTGGAGGTGATGGAAATGTTGGAGAATAAGATGTTGCATACGCTGGCTGATGGGGTAGTAGCTGAGGACAAGGGGGACTCTATCCTTGTTACGAATGGGGATAGGGGGTGCAAGAACGGAGGTGCGGGATATAGAGGAAGCCCTAGTGAGAGCCGTATCTATAATGGAAGAAGGGAACCCCCGTTTCTTAAAGAATGAGGACCTCTGATGGCCTAGTATGAAACATCTCAACCTGGGTGCAGATGTGGCGTAGATGGAGGCATTGGGAGAAGGGGATAGAGTTTTTACTGGAAACAGGGTGGGAAGAAGTGTAGTCAAGATAGCTGTGGGAGTCAGTAGGTTTGTAGAAGATGTCAGTCACTAGTCTGTCTCCTGTGATGGAGATGGCGAGATCCAGCAACGGTAGGGAGATGTCGGAGATGGTCCAAGTATATTTAAGAGCAGGATGGAAATTAGTGTTGACATTTACGAAGTCTGTGAGTTCTGCATGGGTACAAGAGGTAGCACCAATGCAGTCGTCAATGTAGCGGAGGTAGAGTTCGGGATGGGGCCAGTGTACGCCTGGAACCGGGATTGTTCGACGTGCCCTACAAAGAGGCAGGCGTAGCTAGGGCCCATGTGAGTGCCCATAGCTATGCCTCGAATTTGGAGAAAGTGGGAGGAGTCAAAGGAGTAGTTGTGGAGGGTAAGAGCCAGCTCTGCTAGGCGGAGGAGAGTATTGGTAGATGGAGATTGGCTGGTTCTATGGTCGAGGAAGAAACGGAGGGCTTCAAGACATCCTTGTGTGGGATGGAGGTGTAGAGTGACTGGACATCCATGGTAAAGACGAGGGAGTGGCGGCCTGGAAACCGGAAGTTATTGAGGAGACGGAGAGCATGTGAGGTGTCTCGGACATAGGTGGGTAGGGATTTCACGGTGGGGGGGGGGGGGGGGGATAGGATAGAGTCGAGGTAGGTGGAAATTGATTCGTTGGGACATGAACAGGCAGAAACAATGTGTCTGCCAGGACAGTTCTGTTTGTGGATTTTAGGGAGAAGGTAAAATCGGGCGGTGCGGGGCTGGGGAATGATAACGCTGGAGGAATTACAGGGCAGAGCGCCGGAATTGGTGAGATCAGTGATAGTGTAAGTGATTAAGGTCTGGTGCTCGTCAGTGGGGTCATGGTCCAAGGATAAGTAGGAGGAGGTGTCAGAGAGTTGTCGTCTGGCGTCAGTCCGGTAGAGGTCAGAGCGCCAGACTACCACGGCACCTGATCACCCCTCTTCCTGCTGCTCTCGAATGTAAAATGCCCGAGCCTGCCCAACCTTTCTGTACAACTCAGACCCTTAACGTCTGGCAACATTCTCGTTCATCTTCTCTGCACTCTTCCCATCGTGACAATATCATTGAAGACAAACTACGGAAAGATGGTAAAGCAACAGTGTTGGTGTAGTGGGCAAATGTAACTTCCCCAATACTCAAGAGACATGCTCAGTACAAAAGACATGGAAGGGGTAGAATGTATTTATTTTATTTGATACATCCAAGAAAGTTTCCTGAAACAGTATCTGGATAGTGCAACTCGAGGAGGGATCAGACTGGACCATGTACGGAGAAACAAACATGGCCAGATGACTGGTGTTTCAGTGGATAATATTGTCCGTACCGTCAGCACATACGTACTTTAAGATAGTCATGAGTGAGGATAAGTCTGGATCTTGGGGTAACGTATTGGGGTAAGCCATTAAGAGCAGGAGCTAGCGAGAAACAAAATGGGAGAATATTGTTAGATAGGTCCACATGCGAGTCGATTAAAGTGTAGTTGTTCAGAATTCAGTTCCAGTATAGTCCTGTAAGGAGGAAGGATGAGGAGGCAAGTTAACGGAACTATAAATGACCAAGGACCGTGCAAATTTGATCAATACGTCAAATAATGTTCATATAATGTAGAGACAGATGAATTCAGACGGGTAACTTGAGGATTAGAAAGCAAGCTAGAAAAAACCAAGTCAGCAGTTCGAAGGGTCAAAAGTTCCCGTGAAATGTCACTGACGTCGGATTAAAGAAAATCCCAAGGCTTTTTGTACGGACTTGAACCGTTGTGTGGACTGAGCTGAAACTATCACTCCGCACCGTGTTGCTCCGCGTTAGAAATAACTCCGCATGACGCAATAAGACAGAATACAATGCATCTGTAGAAGTTTGCGGGAGTGTTCGGAATCATGTCAGATTGATTTAAACATCGGAGAAAGCAAAGACGCTGGCGCACCTTTATCGTGGTGGTATCTACTTGCTGGGCCCAGAACAGGTGGGACTCGCGGTGGATGAACGTGAGGGGGGAGGGGAAGACAATGAGGACCCGGCTTGGGGGGCCCGCCGTGAGGGATGGTGGGAGAACAAGGGGGACCCGGTGTGGGGGGGGGGGGGTTCTCTAGTCAAGTCAAGTCAAGTCAAGTCAAATTTACAAACACCATGTGCAGTGAAATGAAAGTGGCAATGCCTGCGGGTTGTGCACAAAAAAGAATTACAGTTACAGCATATAAATAAAGTTAATAAGTTACTATTGGTGTCGACAAAAATTTAGTCTCTGGGGTTATAAAAGTTGACAGTCCTGATGGCCTGTGGGAAGAAGCTCCGTCTCATCCTCTCCGTTTTCGCAGCGTGACAGCGGAGGCGTTTGCCTGATCGTAGCATCTGGAACAGTCCGTTACTGGGGTGGCAGGGGTCCCTCATGATCTTACTTGCTCTGGATCTGCACCTCCTGATGTATAGGTCCTGCAGGGGGACGAGTGTAGTTCCCATGGTGCGTTCTGCCGAACGCACTACTCTCTGCAGGGCCATCCTGTCCTGGGCAGAGCTGTTCCCAAACCAGACTGTAATGTTGCCGGACAAGATGCTCTCTACAGCCCCAGAGTAGAAGCAATGAAGGATCCTCAGAGACACTCTGAATTTCCTCAGTTGTCTAAGGTGGTAAAGGTGCTGCTTAGCCTTACCCACCAGTGCGGCAATGTGCGTTCCCCACGTCAGATCCTCTGTGATGCTGACTCCCAAGTATTTAAAACTGCTCACCCTATCCACAGTAGACCCATTTATCTCCAGTGGCGTGTACGTCCTTGGATGTTTAGCCCTTCTGGTCCACAATCAGCTCCTTTGTTTTAGTGACATTCAAGAGGAGGCTATTGTCCTGACACCAGAGTGCCAGATCAGCCACCTCCTCCCGGTAGGCCTTCTCATCATTGTTGGAGATCCGGCCCACCACCACAGTGTCATCAGCAAACTTGATGATGGAGTTTGACCTGAACCTGGCCCCACAGTCATGTGTGTACAGGGAGTACAGTAGGGGGCTAAGGACGCAGCCCTGGGGGGGATCCTATGTTCAGGGTGAGGGAGCTAGATGTGTGTTCCCCCATCCTGACCACTTGGGGCCTGGCAGTGAGAAAGTCCAGGACCCAGGCACACAGAGGGGTGCTAAGCCCCAGTTCCAGCAGCTTCTCAACCAGTCTGCTGGGGACTATTGTTTTGAATCTGAACTAAAGTCAATGAACAGCATCCTCACATAGCCCCCCTGGCTATCCAGATGAGAGAGAGCGATGTGTAGAACCTGGGAGGCCGAATCATCCGTGGACCTGTTCGGACGGTATGCGAACTGTAGTGGGTCCATGTTGCGAGGAAGGAGGGCGCAGATGTGCTTCTTGACTAGCCTCTCAAAGCATTTCATGACAACGAGGTGAGGGCCACCGGTCGGTAGTCATTTAAACACGCTGGAGAATCTCTAGTCTAGATTCCTCTGCCCATGGGACAAGTCTGCGTTCGTTTGTTTCTTTGTTCATTTGTTCCGGTGAAGGCGCTGTGCACAGGACAGGCAGCCAACTGTCGCTTGTTTTCACTTTGAATTTCAAGTTATTGTGTACCTTGTGTGTTGTGAGTGTCGGCAGACCAATTTCCCTCCGGGGATGAATAAAGTTTTATCGTATCGTATCGGATGTATCGCATCCAAGATGTTAACGCCAGGAATTTGATGCCATTACTTCCCTTCATCATCGACCCTCAATCTAAATAGGTGCTGCTAAATTAGATCACTGTACAATTGGTGGTTGGTGGCAGACACTGGATGCGGTGGGCCGAAGAGCCTGATTCTGTCTTAAATAACTTTGATTATTTAATCAAACAATGACTTGCAATATAGACCCGCGATGCCTTTAAGAGGGGAATTTTTTGAGCGTTCGCTGAAGACAGAAGCACCTTCACTGGTTGATTGGAACCAGGCCCATCCACGAGATTCACGCGGGAATGCGGGAGGCGGCGGACTCTGGGCCTGCGGCTGATTGGGTCATTCATTGAGTGGCGGTAAAAGAGCGCCGGGTGAAAAAGGAGGAGTCGGCTCCAGTGCATCATTCACCCGGAGACTTGGCGCGTTGCGATGGACGGGTTATGGGCACTTTGTTTGGCTTTTGCTGCAACCTATTCAGCGCAGCCTCCCTCTCTGCATCTCCCGGCCGATAAATGTTGGCTGTCTCCTCAATTCCGCAAAGACTGCGGGTTTGTGGGGATTTCTGGTCGCGAGTGCGTGCAGAGAGGCTGCTGCTTAGATGCTGATAGTGCGTATATTCCGCCGTGTTTCTATTCACTTGACAACCTGCCGGGTGTGTATCTTCCTGGCCACTGTGTTCTGGGGAATCGCCGATCTCTTTAATCTTGATTCTCGCGGGTATCAAGGTCAATCACCAGTTGATCGAGACTCCTCCCGTCTGGAGCGGGTTACATTGTTCACCGCTGAAACGTAGAATTCTGATCGTATTTTAGTCATTCTGTGCCGGTGCTTTCCAGCTGTTTGGTATTAGTCATGTTACCGTGGAGGAGGGAAAGGGATGGGCTGGGGCTGAGCGCCCCTTTGTTTCTACACGCCAGCCCCCAGCCCCAAATCAATAGACACTGGCAGATCAGCCGCATCTGTGCGGGGCAGGGAGCTGGTCAAATTGGTTTGCATTGGAGAGGGTGTAGATGGGAGCTATAGTTTGTGACCTGTTGTCCCGGGTCTCGACTCTACCGTGCATTATCTAACAGCCTTTCATTGCCCATTCCACAGTGTGCACAAAGAACGGGCAGATTCTGGTCGCTATCGCCAAGGATGTGGCGCTGCCCCCTGTAAACCTGAGCACGGTGTACGTGACGAATGGGTCCGGAGCCGAGTGCCGTCCCACCGCCGCCTCTATATATGTTGTGCTCTTCCAGTTCGCGCTCACCGAGTGTGGCACCACGCAGCGGGTAGGTGTTGGGGTGGGGGTCATGACAGGCGCCCGCGCAGGCACTGATGGTATTTTGTTTCATGTAGATGTACGGAGGGAAGGTGGTTTATGAAACGGACGTGTTGGGACAGTTTGAGATCTTGCATGGAGCTCTGGCCTCGGTGAGCCGGGATAGTCCGTTCAGTTGAGTTTGGGAACGGCTTATGCGGCGAGTGGGGGTGAGGAGCCGGGTCGGCAAGTGTCCGTTCTCTTTCAGGCTCCACGTGCAGTGGAGTTACGAGGGAAGCCAGGAGTCCGAGCTGCAGGTGACGCCCCGTATAGACTCGCTTACTCCGCCACGTCCTGCCAATGAGACCGCCCCCATTCTTCTGCAACTGCGAATAGCGAGAGGTAGCGAGTGTTCCGTTGCTCAGTATCCAACTGCACGCTCTCTGCAAATACATACTGGCCGCCCTTTTTCTTTCTCTCTGCAGATGGCAGATACCGGAGCTGGTACGTGGCCATTGACTACCCGATCGTCAGTGTGCTGCGGGACCCCGTGTTTGTGGAGGTTCGTGTGCTGAACCGCAACGACCCGACCCTTGTGCTGGTTCTCGATGACTGCTCGGCGACCCCAGGGCCCGAGCCTTATTCGGGGCTCTGCTGGGACCTCCTGGTGAACAGGTGAGGGTCAGGGACCGTGAGTCAGATTGGGGAAGCCATTGGTGAGTGTGAGGCCCGCTGAAGATCCTCTCGCTGTCTTTCTCTATTAAACCCTCTGTTCCTCTGTCGCAGGTGCCCGTTTGTTGGTGACAACTACAAAACCCGCCTGGTCCCAGTGAGCGCCGCTTCCCACCTGCGCTTCCCAACGCACCATCAGCGGTTTGTAGTCAGCAGTTTCACTTTCTGGGACCGCGTTTCGGCCCGGGCTCTATGCGGAGAGGTGAGTTTCCGGCGGTTTTGCGCGGGCACTCACTTGGCTGCGCTGCTTTCCCGCGTCTTTGGAACAGTGGGGCGTCCCCTGTTCCCCATTGACTGGAGAAGCATTGAACTTGGGCCGTGGCACTGACCATCCCACACTCTCCCTCTCCAGGTTTACTTCCACTGTAGAGCTGAGGTTTGATTTCCCTCCCACCTTGAGAACTGCGCGGCTTCCTGCAGCCCCAGTAAGTACATCTGACGGCGGGAGTGGGTCGTTGATCAGGTTGCGTTGATTGCCCACCCCTATTCCCCCTCAAGTGCAGTGAACGGCCGTAATTCGTCCGCTGCCATCGGCTGTTCAGGGTTTAAGCCGGTCCTCGGAGGATCTGCGATATTGGTAAACTGGAATGGGGCGGAAGCAGTGCGTGAACCTACTCCTTGACTGGTGGCTTTTGTTCGCATACCAGGGGTCAGCAACTGCGTCGCTGATGGACAACGTGACCAGCGTGCGCGGTGGTTGAGGGAGTGTCTGAGCCCCGCCGTCAGTTGCCGGAGATACTGACAGCCTGGTTATGGGCGGTGAGGACGTTATTCGATGCAATTAGTTACCCATGGCGGGCGGTGGAAAGACTAAGGTGACAGTTTTCCGGTAGAAATTACAGCTGTGCGTTTGTTCGTGGCGGGAGGTAACGTCGGTGAATGAACCAACATTCACAGCGCCCCAGACGTTGGTCGGACGATCGGGTAAAGTTTTCTACCCGCGCTCGCTCCCTGTCGGGACCGACTGGCCGGCACTTGGAGTAGATTATCGGGGATAAGGTCCAACTACGGCCCTTGGTAGTGGCCGAATCTGGTGGCGGCCGGGGCTCGTGATATTGACCACGAGAGTGGTCCCAGATTTCATCGTCTTCTGCAGCGTGGAGGTGCTGTGAAGCTGTTAATTTTAGACCTAACCGTCGTTCTGCCTCGGCTCTTCCCCCAACTGGAGAACCGACTGACCGTTGCCCCGGCAACTGTGGTAAACTGTACACCCTCTTGTCTTATCCCATCCCCCAGAAAGTCGAAGAAGCGCAGAGGAGCGGGCTGGGATCTTGGTGACGGCCGCTGGTCCCATCATTCTCTTTGAAGACGAGGAGCGCTTGTCTGCTGGGCTCCCCCAGCAGGAGGAACGTAAATGATGTGGCTGTAACAGGCAAGGGCGCGAGTGCCTGGAGCCGCTCTATCCCTGTCTTGTTCCCACAGACGCTGCTGCTGATGTTCCGTCCCTTGTCCTTCCTGGAATTGCAGCCGTGCCGGCGCTGTTCTCCGTGGCTCTCTTGGTCGGCACTGTGGCTCTATGGAAACGGGAGACTGGTGTGAGGGCGGGTTGTGTGGGCAGCTCCCTGGAACTGTAGGTGGCTGTTGGAGAATAAACTGCCGCTGTCACTGACCCCCGCTCTCGTTGATTTTTTTATCCGACAGCGCTTTGCTCCGCATTCCAGTGCGCTGTTGGTGATTATAGTCGATGGCGGCGTCTGCAGATCAGCACCAAACTTTCGGCTCCGATTGCATCAGAATTCAATCGGTCGAACTCTGTTCCACTTGTCGGAGTGTGTCGGGCAATTGCCTGACTGAGGGTTACTCTTTGGTCGGGCCGTTTGATGGCGGCTCCATCTGAGATCATGAAGATATTTGCTAAATGGCTTTGCATTCTGTCATCTTAGTACACTGAGCATCGGCGACGGTCAGTGGACGGTTCTCCCGGCTTTCCCGGTGGTCAAAAGTTTCGGGTCAATGACGGTAGTGGTTCACGTATGTGGTTAGAGAACGAATAAAGTATAGAAATGGTATGTGGACTGGATTTGATATTCGGGAATGCGCGGTTACTGGACTGTTCTCGCAAACAATGGGCAATTAAACAATTAGATTCCAGATTTGTTGCGCTCATTCTATCTCTGTTGCTGGGGCGAAGGCCTTCCGTACATTAGCCTTCAACATTCGAGGCAAGTAGCATGGAATTTAGGACGTGGTTAGTTGTAGAAGACGTTGTTGATACCGAACTTGGAACATTCTGCACAGTTTGGGTTATTCAGTTCAGGAAAATAAGCAGTTGATTTTCAAAGTGCAGAGATACAGAAGGATATGGCCAGGACTCGAATGCCTGAGCTATTGGGTGAGGTTTGTCTAGCTAGCACTTTTCGCCTTTGAGGACAGGAACTTGAACTATAAAGGTGTATAAAATCACGAAGCAAATGGCACACCACTAATTTCCATCCCGCTCTTAAATATACCTGGACCATCTCCCACATCTCCCTACGGTTTCTGGATCTCACCATCTCCATCACAGGAGACAGACTAGTGACTGATATCTACTTCAAGCCCACTGCTTCCCACAGCTATCTGGACTACACTTCTTCCCACCCTGTCTCCTGCAAAAAAAGTATATCCCCTACTCCCAATTCCTCCGTCTATGTCGCATCTGCGCCAGGATGAGGTGCTTTTTACACTAGGGCATCAGAGATGTCCTCTTTCTTTAGCAAACGGGGCTTCCCCTCCTCCATTACAGACGAGAATCTCACTAGGGCCTCTTCTATATCCTGCAGCTCAGCGCTTGACCCCCCTCCCCCCCCATTCGTAACAAGGACAGAGCCCCCCTTGTCCTCATCAGCTAACGTATCCAACAAATTATCCTCCAAAATTTCCGTCTCCTCCAACGGGATACCACTACTGGCCACATCTTTCCATCTCCTCCCATTTCTTCGTTCCGCAGAGACCATTCCCTCCATAGCTCCCTGGTCCACACGTCCCTTCCTACCCAAACCACCCCCTCCCCGGGTACTTTCCCCTGCAACAGCAGGACAAGCAACACCTGTCCCTTTACCTCCGCCATCGACTCCATCCATGGATCCAAATAGTCTTTCATGGTGAGGCAGAGTTTCACCTGCACCTCTTCCAACTTCATCTACTCCATCCAAGTGTCAACCTCTACATCGGTGAGACCAAGCGCAGGCTCGGCGATCATTTCGCTGAACCCATCCGCTCAATCCGTCCTATCTACCTGATCTCCTGCTGGCTCAGCACTTCAACTCCCCCTCCCATTCCGAATCTGACCTTTCTGTCCTGGGCCTCCATTGTCAGAGTGAGGTTCAGCGCAAAATGGAGGAACAGCACCTCATAATTCGTTTGGGTAGTTTACACCCCAGCGGTATGAACACTGATTTTTCTAACTTCAGCTAGTCTCTGCTTTCCCTCTCTCTCCCCTCCCCCTCCCAGTTTTCCCACTGGTCTTCCTATCTCTGACTACATTCTATCTTTGTCCCGCCCACTACCCTGACATTAGTCTGAAGACGGGTCTGGACCCGAAACGTCACCAATTTCTTCCCCGAGATGCTGCCTGACCCGTTGATTTACTTCAGCATTTTTTGTCTACCTGTGGTCCCATATCCATGTTCTCCAGCGATGCTGCCTCACCTGCTGAGTTATTCCGGCACTTTCATATTTCAATAATTGCTCCACTAATGAACTTGTACTAGCTGACCTTTAATTGCAAGGTGTTTACCTTTATCATGTTTTATCCCACGGGACGTCAGTATCCCGCACTCACCACGGTAAAGGATGACAAACGACAGCTTTCGGGGCTTTCTGCTGTATTAAACAGCAGCGGCCACTGCACCAGATCGGTGCCAATTCCCAGTCCGCAGAGTGACCCGGACTCGACACGTGACAGTGGGAGCGGATTCTGATTGGTGCAGCGAGGGGTTGTAACGTTCCCCTCAGATATCCAATCAGAGCGTTTACGAGGAGGTGTAATTAGTCATATCTCCGACCACCCAATGACGATCCGCTCCTGCTCCATCCCTAATTAGCATAGGGCAACGCTCTGCCTATTTAATCCGCGCTCCGAGCGACTTCCGGTCACTTCTGTGTTTGAAATCCACCGATGAAATGCATGACCCGTCGAAAGCAGCTGCCAAGAAGGGCGCCAAGAAAGCTTTGCCGAAATCAAACAGGCAAAGCGGGCAAGAAGCGCAGGAGGTCGAGGAAGGAGAGTTACGGCATCTACATCTACAAAGTGATGAAGCAGGTTTACCCCGACACCGGTATCTCCTCCAAGGCCATGAGCATCATGAACTCGTTTGTCAACGATATTTTCGAACGCATCGCAGGCGAGGCTTCCCGCCTGGCCCATTACAACAAACGGTCGACCATCAGCTCCCGAGAGATTCAGACCGCCGTGCGCCTGCTTCTTCCCGGGGAGCTGGCCAAGCACGCCGTGTCGGAAGGGACGAAGGCGGTGACCAAGTACACCAGCTCCAAGTAAAGATCCGCACATTGTTGACAAAATACCGAAAACCCAACGGCTCTTGTAAGAGCCACCCACATTCTCGCAGAAAGAGTTGTCCTAATGTATCCAAATCCAAAATAGCTTTATTTGTTATTCGTACAGAACGAGATTACTTAGCCAGCAGTACAAAAAAAAACCACAAGACAACCCCAACACAAACATCCTTCACAGTGACTCCAAACACCCCCTCACTGTGATGGAGGCCAAAAACTTCTCCTCTCTCTTCCCCAATGCCCCTCCCACGTATAGACAACTCGACCCCTACCGAGGCGACCGACCCGCACAGCCCCCGCAAGGAGATGGAACGTCCACGCGGCCGAGCCGCACCGGGTGCTGGAAAGTCCCGCGGCCGAGCCGCGCCGGGCGCTGTTCAGTCCCGTAGCCGCGCCGTACCGGGCGATGGAAGGCCCCGCGGCCGAGCCGCATCGGGCGCTGTTCAGTCCTGCGGCCGAGCAGCGCCGGGCGATGGAAGGCCCCGCGTCCGCACCGGGCGCTGTTCAGTCCCGCGGCCGAGCCGCGCCGAGCGATGGAAGGCCCCGCGGCCGAGCCGCACCGGGCATTGTTCAGTCCCGTGGCCGAGCCGCACCGGGCGATGGAAGGCCCCGCGGCCAAGCCTCGCCCCGAGGAAGAGACCTAAAAAAGAAAGATTTCCCCCACTTGCCCCACACACACATACACCCCCCACACATACACAACCAAAACAAAACACCCCAACACCAACACACAAACACAAAGGACAAACAGACGGCCAGCGAGCCGCAGCCGTTAGGTGCCGCCACACGTGACGACATTGAATCGCAGCAGAATTGTTTCAGGATATTTTTGTTGGGCAAATTATTTCACATTATGTTTAGTGATGAAATGTTTCAATACGCGGGATATTCCCGGTATCCATTTACGTTCCTGTCCATTAAACAGAAGTAAAACTACTTCTTGACGTTTGCTTGTCCCAGTCACCATACGTTGTGCCCTCGCGCAGCCGATTAGTGCTGTCGTTGCTGTTTTATTTACTATGGATACTGCGGTTTATTAACTCCTGTCTTCATCTCTGTAACTGTTCTAAATTGCATTTCTAATTGACAATTCGTTCAGTCTTTCAAGGAGGAACTTTTCACACTAGCCCAAACTCCGACTTTTGTGAAAAGGGACCAGTCGATAATCCGACACCGTTTACAAGGTGGCCGATCGCTAATTGATGCCGAGAATCTATTTTTGTGATCGGTTGCCGGCCCAAATAAATCATAAATTAACTGGGTTGTGCCGTATTGCCCAGGGTTCAAGGTGGTCAATAATCAAGAGTATTTAATTATCAAATATGCCGTCAACGGAACTATGGAATTCTTACTCGCAGCAGTATAATTACCATCATAACGTAATGCACTTAGATAAAAAATGATAAACAGAAAAGCAATGATTATGTGATGTAACAAATTGTATTGACATCCAGATTTATAGTTTGGCGGGCTATTTTAAAGTTCTGGTTTTGGAGGGACTGGCAGTTATTTCAGCGCTTTTGTTGCGGGTTTTGATTGGTAGATAAAACAGTTCAGTGATTGGGTTATTCTTCTGACCAATGAGATCAAGTGCTTTTTCACCAATCATCAGCGGTTCACTGGATTCCTCAAAAATGTACAAGATGGGCGAGTCTGTGATCATTTTCTCATTCTCCGTGTGCAAGATTCGGAAGATGTCTGGACGAGGAAAATCCAGCGGCAAAGCTCGGGCCAAGGCCAAGTCTCGCTCGTCCCGGGCCGGATTGCAGTTCCCGGTTGGCCGTGTACACAGGCACCTGAGAAAGGGCAACTATGCTAAGCGTGTTGGTGCCGGAGCCCCGGTCTATCTGGCTGCTGTGCTCGAGTATCTGACGGCAGAAATCCTCGAGCTGGCCGGCAATGCGGCCCGGGACAACAAGAAGAGCCGCATCATCCCCAGACATCTGCAGCTGGCTGTCCGCAACGACGAGGAGCTCAACAAGCTGTTGGGAGGGGTGACCATCGCTCAGGGCGGTGTGCTGCCCAATATCCAGGCCGTGCTGTTACCCAAGAAAACTGGCAGAGCGAGCAAGTAAGCGAGAGAAACTGAACATAGTAACCCAAAGGCTCTTTTCAGAGCCACTCGCCATGTCTGTGGAAGGGCTAATCTTTCGCGACTATGCTTCGAGCGGGAAAAGTGTTCATTGTCGTTGTCGAAAACCGACCCTGCACATTGAGTTGTGTATACAGTGACGTAGCGGTATACAAACTGCCTTGCAGCGCCACAGACCCGGTTTCAATCCTGACTAGAGGTGCTTGCCTGTACGCAGTTTGTCCGTTCTCCCCGTTTCCTCCCACACTCAAAAGACGTTAATTGGCATAATGTAAATGTACCAAAAAAAATCCCATGTATGTGTAGGATCGTGTTCATGTGTGGGGATTGCTGTTCGCTGCTGACTCGCTGGCCCTTAGGGCCTGTTTCCGCGCTGTACCTCTAAACTAAACTAAACATGAAACAGCGGTTGACTGATGCGGAAAGGTAAGTTTTGGCAGATATTCTTACAACAATAAGGTCCCCTAATCTATATAGTTCAAAGCACATTTGGAGGTTGTTGTGTACGGAAGGGTAGTGTGTGGTTTTTGGGATGTAGCAGCTCCTGAACCTGGACGTTAGTTTTCAGGCTCCTGTCCACCTTCTTAAATGGCATGTGTGAAATAAGGGCATAGCCATGGTGGTGTGGGTCTTTGCAAGCTGCCTTTTTGAGGTAGCAACTGTTGTAGATTCCTTTGATGGGGGCAGGTCAGTATCCGTGATTGACTGGGAGTGTTTACCAGTTTTTGCAATCTTGTTCATTCCTGGGCGTTCGATTTGCCGAACCAGGCAGTGATGCAACCAGTGATAGAGATATGCTCTCTACTGTACACCTGTAGAAGTTCATGAGAGTATTCGTTGACATACAGAATCTCCTCAATCTTCAATAGAAGTAGAAACGTTGATAGGCTTTATTTATGATTGCATCTAAGTGTTGGACCCAGGTCATATCTACAAAGATGTCCAGTCCCACGAATGTCCAGCTTTGACTCTCCACCACTGTCCTGCGATGAAGGCAAATTCATGGATCCTTATTTTTCCATTCCAAAGTCCACAATCAGTTCCTTGGTCTTATTGACTGAAGTGTGCGCATGTATGGGGCTCGGGCCGGCGAGGCCTGTGGAATCAGCGATAATTTCCAGGCGCTTTGAAAATGTGTATTACAGAAATTAGTTGCTTAAATAAAGTAAGTAAATTAGAGTTTTCATTTGCCTCACAACAATTTAAGCAACTCAATCTCAGAAGTTAAGCAGTGTGACATTGAGATTGAGAAACTATTGAAAGCACATCTCTTGGATCTGGATTTCAACTCACCTACTGCAGCAAAGGAATGGAAGCTCTGGCTTCATTCACTAAATAACTACTTTGATGAGTGTGGCGACAATGCACCAGACAAATTCAGGACATTAATAAGCTCTGTCTCTTATGATGTATATGATTACATAGAGGAATGTACAACTTATGATTCTATTGATGTACTAAGCAGACTCTTCGTTAAGACACCCAATGTAATATTTGCTCGACACCTCCTTGCTACTCGTAAACAAAAACCTGGTGAATCACTTTATGAGCAGTTACAGCTGATCAATATTGACAGGAACTTATTTGAGACTCTTTTTTTCTATGGTTTGGCATTGCCTTTAATACGACAGGGACTATTAGAAAACAAAACCTTGGATCTACAGTCAGCTTACAATCAAGCTTGTATAATTAGTGTAAGAAAATAACTGCAGATGCTGGTACAAATCAAAGGTATTTATTTCACAAAATGCTTGAGTAACTCAGCAGGTCAGGCAGCATCTCAGGAGAGAAGGAATGGGTGACGTTTCGGGTCGAGACCCTTCTTCCAGGGCCGTCTTAACGCATGGGCCTGATGGGCACTTGCCCGGGGCCCCACGAGCATGGGGGCCCCATGCTGATCTGTGTATGTTAAGTGACTTGCAATAAATAAATACTACTTTAAAAATGTAGGTTCAATAAGTGCTTTTTTCGCAACATTTTCGGTCCCTAAGTGTTTTTTTCGTAACATTTTCCATCCCTAAGTGTTTCTCACAGCGATCTGTAAGTGGTTTTCGCAACAAAGTAGCAGCCTAAGTCCATCGCTAAGTGCTTTTCGCCGGCACGACGGGGGGGGGCTGGTAGGGAAATGGGGGTGGGGGAGAGTAACGGTGGGGGCGACGGGGAGGGTGGGAGGAGGAGAGAGTGGGGGTGGGAGGAGGCAGAGTGGGACTGGGGAGGGGGACAGCAAGGGTGGGGGTTGGTGGTGGGGGGAAGAGAGAGTGGGGGAAATGGGGGGTGCTGGGGAAAGGGGGGTGGCGGAGAGTAACAGTTGGTCTGGGGGAGAGAGAATGGGGGGGTCTGAGAATGGGCACTGGGGAGGGGGACAACAGGGGTCGTGAAATTGTGTTTAGGATTTTTCTTCAGAGCCCCACTCATGCACTCCATTCCCCCCTTAATCCCCCTTAAAACTCCCCCAGACCTGTGCTGCATTAACTTAAATTGGTTTCAGGGTTTTTATTTAAGAGCCCAACTCACCCACTCCATCCACACCCCCTCAACTCCACTTATCATCCCACCCCCCACAACCCACCTCATCCCCCCTTATCCTCTTCTCACCCACTCCATCCCCCCAGCCCCCTTATCCCCCCTCTCTTCCACCCTCCATTCACCCAATTCATCCTCCCTGAACCCCCTTTGAAACTCCCCCAAACCTCTATTGCATTGGTCTAACACTCAGCCACTCCATCCCCCCGCGTCCCGGGTGGGGGCAGGGGAGGGGCAAGTGGGGGTGGCTAGGGGGGGGTGGAGTCGGTCAGTAGGGGGAGGGATAAGGTGGGTTGAGGGTGCTACAATACACGAGAGGCTTTGGGTCCAGGCCTCACTCAATCATACCCTCTCCCCTTCCCTGTTCCCCCTCTACGAGGAATGGGCCCAACGGGTCCACTTGGTCTAGTACTAAATTATAAATATTTGCTGCAATGTTATTGTGTTACAAATGGACATTGTGATTTGTCTCTGATTTAGTATCCCCGGGTTAGTATCGCAGTCACCTCTGCCACCTCACTTGCATGTAGGCGTATGTGTATGGATCTCATGCTGTATAACGTAATTTAGCGTATATGTTACGTCACTTCAACTCAGTTGACATTACTCACATTAGACCTAATTTTCAAGCCTTGTGTATTGTTCAAATGTTTATCATGTTGATTAGTTGTTGCTGTACAGCATGTTTTTAATGTTTCAACACCGATTTTGTTGGAAGTGCCAATAAAATAAATATATGTTTAATTTTATCGACCATTTACATTTTTATTCCTGTGAGTAGTTGTCGTAGGGGCCCCAGTACACTGCTTTGCCCGGGGCCCATAATGCTGTAAAGACGGCCCAGCCTTCTTCAGACTGCTGTCAGGGGGGGCGGGACAAAGGAAGGATATAGGTGGAGACAGGAAGATAGAGGGAGAACTGGGAAAGGGGAAGGGAAGAGAGGGACAGAGGAACTATCTAAAGTTGGGGAAGTCAATGTTCTGGGCTGCAAGCTGCCGAAGCGAAATATGAGGTGCTGTTCCTCCAATTTCTAGTGGGCCTCACTATGGCACTGGAGGAGGCCCATGACAGAAAGGTCAGACTGGGAGTGGGAGGGGGAGTTGAAGTGCTCAACCACCAGGTGATCAGGTTGGTTAAGGCGGACTGAGCGAAGGTGTTGAGCGAAACGATCACCGAGCCTGCGTTTGGTTTCGCCGATGTAAAGAAGTTGACATCTAGAGCAGCAGATACAATAGATGAGGTGGAGGAGGTGCAGGTGAACCTCTGTCTCACCTGGAAAGACTGTTTGGGTCCTTGGATGGAGTTGAGGGAGGAGGTAAAGGGACAGGTGTTACATCTCCTGCGGGTTGCAGGGGAAAGTGCCTGGGGATGGGGTGGTTACTCAATCAAGCTTACTCATTAGACTTGGCTCAGAGAATTCAGATGCTTATGGCTCATTTAATGTGTATTCTGCTGCAACTACTACTGTATACAAGCCTAGTCTCTCCAGTCTTTCAACATACGACAGTCCCGCAATTCCAGGAATTAACCGAGTAAACCTATGCTGCACGCCCTCAATAGCAAGAATATCCTTCCTCAAATTTGGAGACCAAAACTGCACACAGTACTCCAGGTGTGGTCTCACTAGTGCCCTGTACAACTGCAGAAGGACCTCTTTGCTCCTATACTGAACTCCTCTTGTTATGAAGGCCAACATTCCATTGGCTTTCTTCATTGCCTGCTGTACCTGCATGCTTCCTTTCAGTGAATGAAGCACTAGGACACCCAGAACTTGTTGAATGTCCCCTTTTCTTAACTTGACACCATTCAGATAATAATCTGCCTTCCTATTCTTATCAACAAAGTGGATAACCTCACACTTATCCACATTTAACTGCATCTGCCATGCATCCGCCCACTCACACAACCTGTCCAAGTCACCCTGCAACCTCACAGCATCTTCCTCACAGTTCACACTACCACCCAGCTTTGTATCATCTGCAATTTTTTTAATGGTACTTTTAATCCCTTTATCCAAGTCATTAATGTATATTGTAAATAGCTTTCTGAAAGTCAAGGTACACCACATCCACCGGCTCTCTCCTGTCAATTTTCCTAGTTACATCCTCAAAAAATTCCAGAAGATTAGTCAAGCATTATTTCCCCTTCGTAAATCTATGCTGTCTCGGAACGATCCTGTTACTGCTGTCCAAATGCTCCGCAATTTTGTCTTTTATAATTGACTCCAGCATCTTCCCCACCACTGATGGCAGACTAACTGGTATATAATTTCCCGTTTTCTCTCTCCCTCCTTTCTTAAAAAATGGGATAACATTATCTACCCTCCAATCCACAGGAACTGATCCTGAATATATAGAACATTGGAAAATGATCACCAATGCGTCCACAATTTCTAGAGCCACCTTAAGTACCCTGGGATGCAGACCATCAGGCCCTGGGGATTTATCAGCCTTCAGTCCCATCAGTCTACCCAACACAATTTCCTGCCAAATGTGGATTTCCTTCAGTTCCTCTGTCACCCTAGGATCTCTGGCCACTAGAACATCTGGGAGATTGTTTGTATCTTCCTTAGTGAAGACAGATCCAAAGTACCGTTTCAACCCGTCTGACATTTCCTTGTTCCCCATAATAAATTCCCCTGCTTCTTTCTTCAAGGGACCCACATTTGCCTTGACTATTTGTTTCCTCTTCACATACCTAAAAAAGCTTTTACTATCCTCCTTTATATTATTGGCTAGCTCATCCTCGTACCTCATCTTTTTTCCCGTATTGCCTTTTTAGTTATGTTCTGTTGCTCTTTAAAAGAGTCCCAATCCTTTGGCTTCCCACTCTTCTTTGCTACGTTGTACTTCTTCTCTTTTATTTTTATGCTGTCCTTGACTTCCCTTTTCAGCCACGGGTGCCTCTTACTCCCCTTAGAATCTTTCCTCCTCTTTGGAATAAATTGATCCTGCAACTTCTGCATTATTCCCAGGAATACCTGCCATTGCTGTTTCACCGTCTTCCCTGCTAGGGCCTCCTTCCAGTCAATTCTGGCCAGCTCCTGCCTCATGCCTCTGTAATTCCCTTTGCTATACTGTAATAGTGACACTTCCGATTTTTCCTTCTCCCTCTCAATTTGTAGAGTAAAACTTATCATATTGTGTTCACTTCCTCCTAATGGCTCTTTTACCTCGAGTCCCCTTATCAGATCAGGTTCATTGCACAGCACTAAGTCCAGAATTGCCTTCCCCCTGGTCGGCTCCTGTACAAGCTGTTCTAAGAATCCATCTCGGAGGCACGCCACAAACTCTCTTTCCTGGGGTCCATTACCAATCTGATTTTCCCAGTCTACCTGCATGTTGAAATCTCCCATAACCACCGTAGCATTACATTTGTGACATGCCAATTTTAGCCCTTGATTCAACTTGCACCCTATATCGAGGCTAATGTTTGGGGGCCTGTAGATAACTCCCATTAGGGTATTTTTACCCTTAGAATTCCTCATTTCTATCCATACTGATTCTTTATCTCCTGATTCTATGTCACTCCTTGCAAGGGAGTGAATATCATTCCTTACCAACAGAGCGAACCAACCCCCTCTGCCCACCTGTCTGCCTTTTCTGTACGTTGTGTACCCATGAATATTCAGTTCCAAGCCCTGGTCCTCTTGTAGCCATGTCTCTGTGATTCCCACAACATCATACTTGCCAATGTCTAACTGAGCCTCAAGCTCATCCACTTTATTTTTTATACTTTGCGCATTTAAATACAACACTTTAACTTCGGTATTCACCTCCCCTCTCACACGGGTCACAATTGGCCCTGACCTTACTCTCTTATCCCATCTAGAACTTCCCTTCCCATTTATTCGAGAGTCCTTTGCAATTTCTCCTGTATTTGTTTCCCCTTTAACTCCATCTTCATATTGCCAATTTGTCAACCCCTCCCCCCCACTACTTAGTTTAAAGCCACACATGTAGCACTAGCAAACCTGCCTGCCAGAATGTTGGTTCCCCTGCTGTTAAGGTGCAACTGTCCCTTTTGTACAGGTCACCCCTACCCCAGAAGAGATCCCAGTCTAGAAATCTAAATCCCTGCTCCCTGCGCCAGCCCCTCAGCCAGACATTCATATCCCCGATCTCTCTGTTCCTGCCCCCACCAGCACGAGGTACAGGTAACAGTCCAGCGATAAACACCCTCGACGTCCTACTTCTCAGTCTTCTTCCTAACTCTCTAAACTCACGTTGCAGTACCTCCTTCCTCTTCCTCCCGATGTCGTCCGTGCCCACGTGCACAACTACTTCCGGTTGATCGCCTTCCCTCGCTAGGATGTTCTGAAGCGGGTCCATGATGTCTTGAACCCTGGCACCAGGGAAGCAACAGACCATCCTCAAGTCCCGCCTGCTGTCACAGAATCTACTGTCCGTACCTCGGACAATGGAGTCACCCACTACTATGGCTCTTCCTGACTTCGGTCTCCCCGGTCGAGTCTCCTTGCCTGGATTAGAGCCACCAACCTGTCCGCCGCTCGGACTGGAAGCGTCTCTGCCCCGACAGCTCCCAAGAGGGTGTACCTGTTTGCAATAGGCACAGCCACCAGGGTCCCCTGTAGTCCACGGTCACTGCCCTTTGAAACGGTCTCCCACCTTTGGTTGACTTGGACCCTTGGCGTGACAGCCTGACAGTAGGCCCTGTCCAGGAAACTCTCGCATTCCCGGATGGCCCTGAGGTCATCCAGCTGCTTTTCCAACACCACCACACGTTCATTCAAGAACTCAGCTGGGCACAGTTCTTGCAGGTGTATTGAAAGATATAAGATTATTAAGGGATTGGACACGTTAGAGGCAGGAACCATGTTCCCAATGTTGGGGGAGTCCAGATCCGGGGCCACAGTTTAAGAATAAGGGGTAGGCCATTTAGAACGGAGATGGGGAAAAACTTTTTCAGTCAGAGAGTTGTAAATCTGTGGAATTCTCTGCCTCAGAAGGCAGTGGAGGCTAATTCTCTCAATGCTTTCAATAGAGAACTAGATAGAGCTCTTAAAGATAGTGGAGTCAGGGGTTATGGGGAGAAGGCGGGAAAGGGGTTCTGATTGTGAGATCAGCCATGATCACATTGAATGGCGGTGCTGGCTCGAAGGGCCAAATGGCCTACTCCTGCATCTATTGTCTATCTATTGTCCTGGTAGTGCAGCTCAGACAGTGGTCTGATGGTGACACCTGTGTCTGCATCATGCTGGGAGTTGCAAAGCCCATGCAATGCACGTATTTAAATGCCCGTACCTGTAAAATCCACTGGTGTTTTGTTTGTTGGCCTGTATCTTCACATTGCAAAATCCTACAGTGCAACGACCCGTGTTGTAAGGTCTGTGTGCTCACAGTGCAACAGCCCACGTTGCAAGGGCCTGTGTGCTCACAGTGCAACGGCCCGCGTTGCAAGGCCCTGTGTCCTCACAGTGCAACGGCCCGCGTTGCAAGTGCCTGTGCCCTCATAGTGCAACGGCATGACTGTGTTGTTGTCAGATACTGTATCCTGAAACCAAACAGTGAAATTCTTTCTTGCAGCAGCAAAACAGATATGTAAACAATGTACTCTGCAATCGGCATAATAACCAACAAGTGTGAAGTTCAGGAGATAAAAAGAACAAACAATAACAGTGCAAAGACAAATTTAATTGTCCCAAGTCTAAGTAGCTATGGAGCTTAGTTGGAGTTTTAGTGTTTAATAGCCAGATGATGTTGTGAAGAAGCTGCTACAAAACCTGGACGTTAGAGTTTTCAGGCTCCAAAACCACCTTCGCAATGACATTGGTGAAATGAGTGCATGGCAAGATTAATGTTGGTTGCCTTTTTGAGCCGCGACTCTGCCAGAGCACTTTAACGGTGGGGAGGTCAGAACACATGATGGACTGGGCAGTGTGCTAGAAGGAACTACAAATGCTGATTTAAACCGAAGATAGGCACAAAACGTTGGAGTGACTCAGTGGGACCGGCAGCATCTCTGGAGAGAAGGGATGGGTGATGTTTCGAGTCAAGACCCTTCTTCAGATTGGTTAGGGACATGGGAAACAAGAGTTATAGACGGTGATATGGAGAGACAAAGAACAATGAATGAAAGATATACAAAAAGGTAACGATGATAAAGGAAACAGACCATTGTTGGCTGTTTGTAGCGTGAAAATGAGAAGCTAGTGCGAATTGGGTGGGGGTGGGATAGAGAGAGAGAGAGAATGCCGGGGCTACCTGAAATGAGAGAAATCAATAATTCATACCACTGGGCCGTAAGTTGCCCAAGAGAAATATGAGATGATGTTCCTCCAATTTGCATTTAGCCTCACTCTGACAATGGAGGAGACCTAGGACAGAAAGGTCTGTGTAGGAATGGGAAGGAGAATAAATGTGTCCAGGAGCCGGGATATCAGGTAGGTTCAGGCGGGCTGATTGGAATTATGGAGACATGCCTCCAGAATGACCAAGGCTGGGAGCTAAACATGCAGGGGTATTCAATATTCGGAAAGGCTAGACAGAAAGGAAGAGGACGTGGGGTGGCATTGCCGGTTAAAGAGGAGATTAATGCAATCACAAGGAGAGGCATTAGCTTGGATGCTGTAGAATCGATATAGGTAGAACTGCGAAATAGCAAAGGGCAAAAAATGCTTGTTGGAGTTGTATACAGACCACCAAACAGCAGCAGGGAGGTTGGGGATAGCATCAAGCAGGAAATTAGGGATGCGTGTAATAAAGGTACAGCAGATATCATGGGTGACTTTAATCTACATATAGATTGGGCCAACCAAATTGGTAACATCGCTGAGGAGGAGGATTTCCTGGAATGTACACAAGATGGTTGTTTAAGCCAACATGTTGAGGAACCGACTAGAGGGCAGGTCATCGTAGTCTGGATATTGTGTAATGAGGAAGGATTAGTTTGCGATCTTGTTGTTCAAAGCCCCTTGGGCAACAGTGATCATAATATGATGGAATTCTGCATTAGGATGTAGAGTGAGACGGTTAATTCAGAGACTGGGGTCCTGAACTTGAAGAAAGGAGAATTTGATGGCATGAGATGGGAATTGGCTTGGATAATCAGGCAAATTATACTTAAAGGGTTGATGGTGGAGATGCAATGGCAAAGATTTAAAGACCGCATGGATGAACTCCAAAAAATGCCTGTCTGGCGAAAAAATAAAACGGGGAGGGCGGCTCAACAGTGGGTCACAAGGGAAATCAAGGGAAGTGTTAAATCTAAGGAAGAGGCATATGAATTGGCCAGAGGGAGCAACAAACTGGAGGACTGGGAGAAATTTAGAACACAATAGAGGAGGACAACGGGGTTAATTAAAAGGGGGGAAAAGAGCATGAAAGAAAAAAACACTAGTCTTACTGTCTCCGACTACATTCTATCTTTGTCCCACCCCCTCACCTAACATCAGTCTGAAGATGGGTTTCGACCCGAATCAATAGATTCAGGATCAGGTCCTGTGGATTGGAGAATAGCTAATGTTATCCCACTTTTCAAGAAAGGAGCGAGAGAGAAAACGGGGAATTACAGACCAGTTAGCCTGACTTCGGTGGTGGGAAAGATGCTGGAGTCAATTAATAAAGAGGTAATAACAGTGCATTTGAATAGCAGTAAAAGGATAAGTCAGCATGGATTTATGAAAGGGAAATAATGCTTGACTAATCTTCTGGAATTTTTTGAGGATGTGACAAGTAAAATGGATGAAGGGGAGCCAGTGGATGTAGTGTATCTAGACTTTCAGAAAGCCTTTGATAAGGTCCCGCACGGGAGATTGGTGACTAAATTTAGAGCGCATGGTATTGGGGGTAGAGTGTTGACATGGATAGAAAATTGGTTGGCGGACAGGAAGCAAAGAGTAGGAGTAAACAGGTCCTTTTCAGAATGGCAGGTGGAGTGCCGCAACTGTTTACCATAGATATTAATGATTTGGAAGAGGGAATTAGAAACAACACTAGCAAGTTTGCGGATGACACAAAGCTGGGTGGCAATGTAAACTGTGAAGAGGATGTTAGGAGGTTGCAGGGTGACCTGGACAGGTTGAGTGAGGGGGCAGATGCATGGCAGATGCAGTATAATATAATATAGATAAATGTGAGGTTATCCACTTTGGTGGAAAAAACATGGAGGCAGATTATTTTCTCAATAGAGTTAGGTTAGGTAAGGGGGAGGTGCAGCGAGACCTGGATGTCCTTGTGCACCAGTCACTGAAAGTTGGCATGCAGGTACAGCAGGCATTCAAGAAAACTAATGGAATGTTGGCCTTCATAACAAGAGGATTTCTGTATCGGAGTAAAGAGGTTCTTCTGCAGTTTTATAGCGCCCTGGTAAGCCCACATCTGGAGTATTGTGCACAGTTTTAGTCTCCTAATTTGTGGAAGGACATCCTTGTAATTGAGGCAGTGCAGCGTAGGATCACGAGATTGATCCCTGGGATGGCAGGACTGTCATATGAAGAAAGATTGAAAGGACTAGGCTTGTATTCACTGGAGTTTAGAAGGATGAGAGGGGATCTTATAGAAACATATAAATTTATAAAAGGACTGGAAAAGCTAGGTGCAGGAAAAATGTTCCCAATGTTGGGCGAGTCCAGAACCAGGGGACACAGTCTTAAAATAAAGGGGAGGCCATTTAAAACTGAGGTGAGAAAAAACTTTTTCACCCAGAGAGTTGTGAATTTGTGGAATTCTCTGCCACAGAGGGCAGTGGAAACCAAATCACTGGATGGATTTCAGAGAGAGTTGGATAGAGCTCTTGGGGCTAGTGGAGTCGAGGGATATGGAGAGAAGGCAGGCACGATTATTGATTGGGGACGATCAGCCATGATCATAATAAAGGGCCGAATGGCCTCCTCCTGCATCTATTTTCTATGTTGCTATGTTAAAACCACATCCTTCCTACAATCTGGTGCCGTTTACTGTTCAGCCAAAATGCAACATTGTGCAGGTGTGTGAGTTAAGTTCCTTCTGCCATTCCTTGGGCCTCTGGACCAACTGATTTAGATCCAGCATCAATCTTAGATAACCTTATTCACTGTCCACTCTACCACTAACCAAGACAATCGCATAATCATCCAAATGATGGACATAGATGATAAACAACAGTGGACCCAGTGCTGATCTCTGCAGTACACCACTGGTCATAGGTCTCCAAACTGTCAAACAGACCTACAGAATCATCTCTACCAAACCAGTTTTGTATCAATTGGCTACTTCACTCTGCATCGCTTGTGATCTAACTTCTGGACCTGCCTGCCATACAACACCATGTCAGGCCTTGTTAAAGTCCATGTAGCAACATCTGCTGCCTGTCCCTCACCAATTTTCATGGTTCCTGTTTGAAAAACTCAGTTAAATTCGTGAGTCACAATTTCCCTTTCACAGAACCACCGTGACTGTTCCTACTCAGTCCTTGCCTTTACAATTGCAAGCAGAACTTGTCTCTCAGAATTCCCCCCCAGTAACTTTCGCACAATTCACTTTAGGCTCACTGGCCTGTAGTTCCCTGCCTTTTCCTTGCAGTCCTTAAGTAAAGGCACCACTATAGCCACCCCGCAGTCTTCCAGTACCTCATCCATGGCTAACAGTGATGCAAATAACTCTGCAGAGCCCCTGCATTTTCTTCCTTGGTTTCCCACATTGTCCTCGGATACCCTTGATCAGGCTCCAAGGATTTCCACATTATGCACTTTAAGACCACTCTTTCGTAATGGTGCAAAGAACAGTGTGGGTCCCTCACCCCACAATGTTTGTGCCAAACATGATGCCTGATTAGGTCATATGGTCAGAAGTGAGAGCAGTAGAATTAAGCCATTTGGCCCATCAAGTCTACTCCGCTATTCTATTATGGCTGATCTATCTCTCCCTCCTAACCCCGTTCTCCTGCCTCCTCCCCATAACGTTTGAGACCTGTACAAATCAAGAATCTATCTATCTCTGCCTTAAAAATATCCACTGACTTGGCTTCCAAGGCCTTCTGTGGCAAAGAGTTCCACATATTCACCACCCTCGGACGAAAGAAATTTCTCCTCGTCTCGTTCCTAAAGGAACGTCCTTTAATTCTGAGGCGCCTCTAGTGCAAGACTCTCCCACGAACGGAACCATCTTCTACACATCCACTCCACCCAAGCCTTTCACAATTTGTATGTTTCAATGAGGTCCCTCCTCGTTCATCTATACTCCTGCGAGTACAGGCCCAGTGCCTACAAACACTCATCGTAGGTTAACCTACTCATTCCTGGGACCATTCTTGTAAATCTCCTCTGGACCCTCTCCAGAGTCAGCACATCCTTCCTCAGCTTGGCTGTCTGAAACTGGTGCCATATTGCAGTAAGATGACACAAAACGTTGGAGTCACTCAGCAGGGCAGGCAGCATCTTTGGAGAGAAGGAATGGGTAATGTTTTGGTTCGAAACCCTTCTTCCAAATGATCTTTAGACAGAGATCCTGCCTGTCTGCCTGAGTTACTCCAGCATTTTGTGTCTATCTTCGATTTAAAACAGCTTCTGCAGTTCCTCCCGAGCCATATTATACTGATGTGTTCTAAGCTACACTACCCGCCTTTCCACCTATTTCCGTATCATCCACAAACTTGGCCACAAAGCCCTTAATCTCCACTGCCTGTACATGTCAAGTCAAGTCAATTTATTTGTATAGCACATTTAAAAACAACCCACGTTGACCAAAGTGCTGCACATCTGACTAGGAAAAAAAAGAAACATACAGTGGCAGGCAGCCAAACACAACGGCGCGGCCATCTTGAACAAAATGTTAATTCAATCACCCACAGTCCAACAATAAAAGCACTAAACAGGCACCCAAATTACCCAACCCCAAAAACCCCCCAAAACACAGTCCAACAATAAAAGCATTAAATAGGCATTCAAATCACACACCCCAAAACCCCCAAAAACACAGTCCAACAATAAAAGCATTAAATAGGCACTCAAACCACCCAACCCCAAAAACACACAAAAAAGAAACATCCATCAAAGAAACATCCATCACAGTGAGTCTCCTCCAGTCCTCTCTCTCCTCACTGTGATGGAAGGCCACAATGTCTTTCCCTTCTCCCGCTGTCCTCGCCCGCAGTCAGGTTGTTGTGGTTGCAGGCCGCACCGGACGGTCCACAGCGGGCCAAGCCCAAGGCGCGTCGCGTCGCAGCCGCTCCCGCAGCCTCCGAAGACGGCCGGCTCCGCCGATGATAAGTCCGATCCGGGGCGGGCGAACACGCTGCTGCCGCTGTTGCTGCACGTCGGGGCGGTCGTGGCTCCCGACATTGAAGTCCCCGCCCAGCAGAGAAATATCCCGCGGCCTATCTTAGGCCGCGCCGGACGGTGAAATGTCCGCGCCCCAAGCCCTGCGATCCGGGGCGGGCGAACACGCTGCCGCTGCCGGAGCTCCCGATGTCGGCATCCACGCTGTCCGAGCCTAAGGCGAGTCGCAGCCGCAGTCGCAGTCGCAGCCGCTCCCGCAGCCTCCGAAGACGGCCGGCTCCGGTGGTGGTAAGTCCGATCCGCGGGCTCCGCGAACCAGAGCCCCGGAGGCCGACAGCTCCAGGAGTTGGGCCGATGGTAGGCCGCAGCAGGAACGGAGATACGGCCCAGAAAACAAAGGTCGGGTCTCCGTTCTGAAGGGACATCTATTTACAGTGTTAGTTTCCCCCTCCCCCCCCACATACACACATAGCACACAAACACAAAAACACCACATCACAACTACAATTAAGACCCAAAAAAACCAACAAAAACACAAAGACAACTGGACCGCAGGTGAGCGGCAGCTGCTAGGGCAGTGCCGCCATTTTGTTTAAAAATGTAACACCTACATGATCCATACCTCTCTATTCCCTGCACATTGTTGTGCCTATCTAAAAGCCTCTTGTACACCACTATTGTATCTGCCTCCACCACCTCCCCAGACAATGCGATCAAGGCCCCCACCACTCTGTGTAAAAACACTTGCCCCGCATATCTCCTTAATACTTCCCCCCTCTCAATTTACAGCTATTCCCACGAGTACTGTTCATTTGCAACCTGGGAAAAAAGTTTTGACTGTCGACTTTATCTATGCCTCTAAACTTGGGACATGTTTGCAGACATCACAGTTCTCGTCCCTGAATTCCCCAGTTTATGTGACGTTCTCAATGGCTGCCAATATAGCATTCCACATTGATCCTTCAGGGACCCTAATCTCTCCTTCGTTGCCTTTCAATATGCTTAAATAATCCCCAGGTTATCTCCATAACCTTCTCTGCTAAAGATATCTCGTGTCTTCTTTTTGCTCTTCTGCTTTTCGACGTAAGTGTACTTCTTCATCACTTGCACTCCCCAAGAGATTTGCTTCATCCCAGCTACCTACACATGATATATACTTCTTTTATTCCTTCCTCTACTTTCTAAAAATATTGAGCAATTCAGTTTGTTGACAAATACTTTATTGAACTTTTACAGGTGTACAGAAACGTATTGTTGCATCACGGTCTGGTTTGACAACTCAAAGGCCCATGTACGAAGGAGACTACAGAAAGAGGTAGACACTACCAGGTCACTCACATGTGCTGACCTCTCCACCATCAGAGGGATCCAGAGAAAGCACTGCTTTAAAGGCAGCTAATATAATAAAACCACTCCACCCTGGCTGTGCTCACAATTCACTCCTGCCATCAGAAAGAAGGTACAGAAGTCTGAAAATCATGGTCATCAGGTTCAAGAACAGCTCCTTCCCAGTAATTATCATGCTTTTGAACATGACACAATACTAACCTCAGCTATGATCTGCTGTGCACCATGTTTTTAGCTGCATTATGGATTTCAGTTGTTGCACAATTTTGGTTACCAAGTAATGTGGTTACAAATTTAATGTATGTTTAATTGTTAATTATGATCTGTGTGCTCCTGTGTTAAATGACATTTGAAGCTGCAGCAAGTGTGCATGTCATTGTTCTATTGCGGGTACATATCTATATACTAAAATTCTCGTTTGTTTGTTTGTCCCTGAACTACAGCCAAAACGGTACACGATAGTGCAGCAATTTTAGGACTACCTTACTCACCATCTGGTGCTAGTGGAAGAAGTTTAATTGAAATAGGTGTTACATTTTTAAAATTATTCACATTTTTAAAGTTTAAACCTATCTCCGAGGGAGGGAGGGGGCAAGGAGAGGTTGAGTGGGTGGGAGGAGAAGGGGGGAGGGGGGTGAGGGGCAGCGAGGGGAGGAAAGAGGAGGAAGGGGGGGTTGGGGGAGGGAGGGGGAGGAGGGAGTGAGGGTAGGAGGGGGAGAGTGGGGGGGGGAGGGGGAGCAGAGGTGAGGAGGATGGGGGGGAGTGGAGAGGGGAGGGGGGAGGAGAGGGGGAGAGGGTGCTGCACCAATGCAGGAGAGGTTTGGGCCCAACGGGTCCACTTGATTTAATGACAATTATGCGTCCTTGAATCTTGAGAGCCCAAATATCTCTTGTGGACCCAGCTTCCCTCATCCTGATGGTCACTTTCAATGAATTCTGTATATATTGGTCAAAATGGTCAAAACTGGATTCCCTTTCAGCATCTAGTTAACTTTGCCCAAATGATTTGGGTTTTACTCGAGTGTCATGTTATCTCTTTAGTAATAGCAGCTGACATTTTCCTGTGACACCAAATGCTGGAGTAAATCAGCGGGATAGGCAGCATCACTGGAGAGAAGGAATGGGTGACGTTTCGGATCGAGAAACATCTATCTTCGATTTAAACCTGCAGTTCTTTCCGACACATTTTCCTGTGGCAGGTGGTTGAGATCATTTGCCTGGTGTTTCGTGCTTCCCCCCCCCCCCCCCCCCCCCCCCCCCCCCCCACCCCACTCCACCTTTGTTGGTATGGAATTGTTCTCTTTGTTGTTGCCTGAAGGATACTGCCCCTAATCTGGGAATATTGGAAAAAAATTAAAAATGCCAGCTCAACACCAACTTTTTTATAACTCTGGAATGATGAGAAGATAACCTAGAAACTTGTCTGCCCTCAGCGCCAACAGCTGTCTAGATAACAATTTTGATTGCAATTTTTCAGGGATTCCCCTAACTTCCAGTTCCTGATTTACAGCCATTTCTGCGAGGTTCATTGTATCCTCCATAGTGACTCTGACAGTCTCATGGGATTGTGCAGTACAGAGACAGCCCATGTGGCCCTCCATACTGACGATTAAGAGCCCCACTGTACCAGTCCAGTTTATCCTACTTGCTCCATAACCTTCAACACTGCAACGCTTTATGTGCTCTCCCAGATACTTGTTCACTTGTGTGATTGTTCTTGCATCCACCACATTTTCAGGCACCATATCCCACATTGCAACCACGTTCTGAGTGTAATACAACCCTCAGGCCCCGTCTAATTCTCGCCTTCTTTACCTCGCAGTGATTCCCACTCACTCTGCTGTCAACAATTTACCACCATTGCCCCTCAGACTCACTTTGCACAGAATCATCGCTCACTTTCTCAATAAATTTCTATTTTACTTTATCTCACCAGAAACGCTTACTCTTTACACGATTCTGACTGGCTGCATCTCTCGCCTCTTACTTTGCCCTTTATCTCTTTCATTAATTTTTCGCTGATCTTTTTCACTGCTTCTGCCTTGGAAACAACTTATTTTGTTCAAGTTTCTGTCTTGAGAAAAGAGATTCTATTTCGCTTCCCCAGTTGCACATTTGACACCAAAATGTCTCCGGAAGCCGGGAAGCACTATGAGAGTCATCTTTTTTAACTTCTCCAGTGCTTAACACCATCTGGCCTGCACTTCTAGGCAACAAACTGACGAAGATGCGGGTGGATGCACCATTGGTGTCCTGGATCACCAACTACCTGACTGGACGACCACAATGTCAGGCAACAGAACTGTGTCTCGGACATGGTACTGTGCAACACGGGGGCCCCACAGGGGACGGTACTCTCTCCCTTCCTGTTCAACATATACACCTCGGACTTCAGATATAAGTGGGACTCCTGCCACCTGCAGAAGTTTTTGGATGACTCTGCAATTGTGGGCTGCATCAATGAGGGGAGGGAAGCTGAATGCAGAGGGGTAGTCAAAGACTTTGTTGAGTGGTGTCGGTTTAATCACCTGATGTTGGACCAAACGGTGGTAGCCAGAGCCACCTTCTTCGCTGTTGTGTGCTGGGGCAGCAGGGCAAAGGCCGCGAACACCATCAGAATTCACAAACTCATCTGGCTCCATCCTGGGCGCGGAAGTGGATTCATAGGAGGTGGTCTTGGAGGGGAGGATACAGAACGCCACAGGATATCCCTCTTCCCTGAGGCTATCAAACTGTGCAACTCAAGTCAAGTCAAGTCAAATTTATTTGTCACATACACATACTCGATGTGCAGTGAAATGAAAGTGGCAATGCCTGCGGGTTGTGCACAAAAAGAATTACAGTTACAGCATATAAATAAAGTTAATAAGTTACTAAACATAGCACAAAAAGTGTCGACAAAAATTTAGTCTCTGGGGTTATCAAAGTTGACAGTCCTGATGGCCTGTGGGAAGAAGCTCCGTCTCATCCTCTCCGTTTTCACAGCGTGACAGCGGAGGCGTTTGCCTGACCGTAGCATCTGGAACAGTCCGTTACTGGGGTGGCAGGGGTAGACTGACTCACCTCCCCCCACCCTGAAATCTTTGCACATCCCCAACCCTTTCCACTCGTCACTTTAATTTCATGTTTCATGTATCTAGTGTTTTATGACTGTTGGCAGTAGGGTTGCCAACTGTCCCGTATTAGCCGGGACATCCCGTATTTTGGGCTAAATTGGTTTGTCCCGTATTTGGCCGGGGGAGGGGGGGGTGTTTGGGGGGGGAGGGGGAGGGAGGGTGGTGGTGATGTAAGCCTGGACGCTGCAGGCCCCGACGTTGTAGGTCCGGACAGTTTCGGTCCAGACAATCGAGTTTTTCGGCATTTTAGCTCCAAACACTCTGGACGTCATTTGTTCCACATTTGGGAGTGAGGTTGGCACCCCTACCGACGACAGTATTATTTTTACAATTATTAATATATTCATTTTCTGTCAACTCAATATCAAATATCATGTACCTTGTGTTTTATGACTGTTGGCAGATCAGTTTCCCTCCTGGAAAAAGTGACTGATTGCCAGCTCACTTTGCCCCTCCCACCGGGTTGCGGCCGCCCCTGTCACGTGATGCGAGACAACTCTTCGGCAAGCCATTTGCGCGATTACGTCACAGATACCGTGTAGCGTCACTGACGTCGTTCCCTCGGCAACCGGCCGGTCGGGGCGCGGGGCGGTGGCGAGGCCCACGGGGGGGAGGGGCCTGGGCCCGGGGGTGGAGCCTGAGGTAAAGGACTGGACTGAAGTGGGGTCGGTCTGTACTTGCTGGAGTTGAGAAGAATGAGAGGTGATCTCACGGATGCTCTTGTGGTTTGCAGACTGGTTTGGAGAGATGGAGAAGGCGGCGATTGTATCAGACGAGCTGGTCCTTGCTCTCTGCCATTCCCGTGTGGATCTGGGGCCTGACTGGTGGAGTCTTGTTGTCCTGACTGCTCCTCCACTGTGGACATCGGGGTCTTCTCTTCCTGCCTGCCGGGCAGTGAACAGTGAGTAACGATGATAAAGGAAACAGGCCATTCATTGTTAGCTGTTTGTTGGGTGAAAACGAGAAGCTGGTGCGACTTGGGTGAGGGAGGGATAGAGAGAGAGAGGGAATGCCAGGGTTAGTTGAAATTAGAGAAATTAATATACCTCTGGGCTGTGAGCTGTTCAAGCGAAATATGAGATGCTGTTCCAACAATTTGTGTTTGGCCTCACTCTGACAATGGAGGGGACCTAGGACAGAAAGGGCAGTGTCGGAATGGGAAGGAGAATTAAAGTGTTTAGCAACCGGGAGATCAGGTAGGTTCAGGTGGTACCTGGGGAGGGGGTGGTTTGGGTGGGAAGAGATGAGTTAACCAGGGAGTTGTGGAGGGAACGGTTTCTGCGGAAGGCGGAAAGGGGAGGAGATGGGAGGATGTGACTAGTGTTAGGATCCCGTTGGAAATGGAGCATTATGTCGGAACATTATGTATTGTATGCGATAATAGACAATAGCTGCAGGAGTAGGCCATTCGGCCCTTCAAGCCAACACTGCCATTCAATGTGATCATAGCTGATCATCCACAATCAGTACCCCATCCCTGCCCTCTCCCCATACCCCCTGACTCCGATATAATTAAGAGCTCTATCGAACTCTCTCTTGAAAGCATCCAGAGAATTGGCCACAGATTTACAATTCTCTGAGTGAAAATGTTTTTCCTCATCTCCATTCTAAATGGCCAACCCCTTAATTTTAAACAGTGGCCCCTGGTTCTGGACTTCCCCAACACTGGGAACATGTTTCCTGCCTCTAGCGTATCCAATCCCTCAATAATTTTATATGTTTCCATAAGATCCCCTCTCATCCTTCGAAATTCTAGTGTATCCAAGCCCAGTCGCTCCAGTCTTTCAACATACGACAGTCCCACCATTCCGGGAATTAATCTAGTGAACCTATGCTGCACTCCCTGAATAGCCGGAATGTCCTTCCTCAAATTTGGAGACCAAAACTGCACACAGTACTCCAGGTGCGGTATCACTAGGGCCCTGTACAACTGCAGAAGGACCTCTTTGCTTCTATATTCAACTCCTCTTGTCATGAAAGCTGACATGCCACTAGCTTTCTTCACTGCCTGCTGTACCTGCATGCTTACTTTCAGTGACTGATGAACAAGGACACACAGATCTTTTTGTACTTCCTCTTTTCCAACCTTTGGGACAGGTATTGGCTGATGGGGTGAAATTTAAGGACTATGGGGAAGTCTATCTCTGTTGCGACTACAGTGGTTTGCAGGGATCGGTGATGAATAAGGTTATCTTACAAGTTTACAACTGAATATATATCAACTGGAAAAGTAGCGAACGGAATAGCAGATGAAGTTTAATTCAGATAAGATAACGGAGATAAATCCACATAAGACAAGAACTTGTTTTTTGGATGACAAATAAAGATATCTTGAATCTTGAAGTTGAACCAGTGCAGAACATTCATAATAGAGTTCAATTTGAGTTTATTGTCACATGCACGAGTACAATCAGCTGTTGGAACAATAAAAAATCTTGCTTACAGCAGCATCAAAGGCATGTAGGCTTAGATAAATGCACAAAACAAAATACATATAAATTGTACATTAAAATAAATAAAATTCTTAAAGAAAGATGACTGCAAAACCAAAACAAAGTACAACAACAAAAGTCTATAACAGTGCAAGAGTTGTGCCATAGTGTTCCATTCTCGAGGTACGATTAGGATTGTGTAGGTCAATCCTGTTCAAGAACCTGAGAGTTGTATGAAAGGAAATGTTCCTGAACCTGGTGGTGTGAAACCTCAGGCTTTAGTGCCTCCTGCCCAGGCAGGAGAATAGATTTGAGAGAGAAAGATGGATCAGCAATGATTGAATCGCTGAATAGACTTGGTGGGCCGAATGGCCTAATTCTGCTCCTGTGACATGAAATTAACCATTAATCTATGACTTTGCCCAAACCCTTTGCCACTCCGCATTGGTTGCCACTTTGGTACCTCACAGCTTCACTCTTTGTCTACCCTCTTGTTTTCAAAATATCTCGGGCTCTGTGAGGTTTTCCCTAAGCTGAGCTGCCACTAATATTTCAATTTATTCACAAAATGCTGGAGTAACTCAGCAGGTCAGGCAGCATCTCGGGAGAGAAGGAATGGGTGACGTTTCGGGTCGAGACCCTTCTTCAGACTGATGTCAGGGGGGTGGGACAAAGGAAGGATATAGGTGGAGACAGGAAGATAGAGGGAGATCTGGGAAGGAGGAGGGGAAGGGAGGGACAGAGGAGCTATCTAAAGTTGGAGAAGTCGACGTTCATACCACCGGGCTGCAAACTGCCCAGGCGAAATATGAGGTGCTGCTCCTCCAATTTCCGGCGGGCCTCACTATGGCACTGGAGGAGGCCCATGACAGAAAGGTCAGACTGGGAATGGGAGGGGGAGTTAAAGTGCTCGGCCACCGGGAGATCAGCTTTGTTAATGCGGACCGAGCGCAGGTGTTCAGCGAAGCGATCGCCGAGCCTGCGCTCGGTTTCGCCGATGTAAATAAGTTGACATCTAGAGCAGCGGATGCAATAGATGAGGTTGGAGGAGGTGCAGGTGAACCTTTGTCTCACCTGGAAAGACTGTTTGGGTCCTTGGATGGAGTTGAGGGGGGAGGTAAAGGGACAGGTGTTGCATCTCGTGCGGTTGCAGGGGAAAGTGCCCGGGGTTGGGGTGGTTTGGGTAGGAAGGGACGAGTGGACCAGGGAGTTACGGAGGGAACGGTCTCTGCGGAATGCAGAGAGGGGAGGGGATTTGAAGATATGGCCAGTGGTGGGGTCCCGTTGTAGGTGACGGAAATGTTGGTGGATGATATGTTGGATCCGCAGGCTGGTGGGGTGGAAGGTGAGAACGAGGGGGAATCTGTCCTTGTTGCGAGTGGGGGGAGGGGGAGCAAGAGCGGAGCTGCGGGATGTAGAAGAGACCCTAGTGAGAGCCTCATCTATAATAGAGGAGGGGAAGCCCCGTTTTCTGAAGAACGAGGACATCTCGGAAGCCCCAGTGTGAAATACCTCATCCCGGGCTCAGATGCGGCGTAGACGAAGGAATTGGGAGTAGGGGATAAACTTTTTGCAGGGGACAGGGTGGGAAGAAGTGTAGTCCAGATAGCTGTGCGAGTCGGTGGGTTTATAGTAAATGTCCGTCACTAGTCTGTCTCCTGTGATGGAGATGGTGAGGTCCAGAAACGGGAGGGAGATGTCAGAGATAGTCCAGGTATATTTAAGGGCAGGATGGAAGTATATTTAAGGGCAGGATGGAAATTGGAGGTGAAGTGTATGAAGTCAGTGAGTTCTGCATCGGTGCAAGAGGTAGCACCAATGCAGTCGTCGATGTAGCGGAGGTAGAGTTCGGGGATGGGGCCAGTGTACGTCTGGAACAGGGATTGTTCGACGTACCCGACAAAGAGGCAGGCGTAGCTAGGGCCCATGCGAGTGCCCATAGCTACGCCTCTGGTTTGGAGGAAGTGGGAGGAGTCATTTGACAGTTTGCTCTCCTAAATTCATGCTACAGAACTCCACCCTCTATGTAACCTTAAAGGACCTCCCCAGTCGCTAATCCTCTTAAATCTACCGTGCACTTCCATTTATTATTATTTTTTTCTTTCTTTTCTCTCTCGTTTGTCATATTGTTTATGGTGTACTATGTTTACATATTGTGTTGTGCTGCAGCAATTATGAATTTCATTGTTCCATCTGGGACATATGACAATAAAACACTTTTGACACTTGACTCTTGTTTTAATCAACCCCTCAATATCCCTCAAAATCCACGGTTCCCAGGACTGCATCTGCTTGCCCAACTTCATTCCTTAGGATTAGGTCCAGCACGCCCCCATTAAACTCAGACTATCTATGGACTATCTCCTGCACATCAAAAGTCTCACTCCTTATCCTTTCACACTTAGGTGATCTTAATCGCATCAGCCTTTGTCCTCAGCTTATAGTTGTCTGATGATGCCATTTATATCTACACTTTGCTGAGATCTGCAAAGCACTGTGTCCTCACAGTGCAACGCCCCGGGTTGTAAAGGCCTATGTCCTCACAGTGTGACGCTCTGTGTTGTAAAAGCCTGTGTCATCACAGTGCAATGCCCCACGTTGCAACATGCAACACTTAACACGCAACAAAAGGTTTTCAATGTACCTCTTTACATGTGACAATAAACAAAACTAAACTAAAGTAAAGGTCTGTGTCATCACAATGCGGCGCACTGTGTTGTAAAGGCCTGTGTCAGTTCATTACAACAAAGCAAGGAGCAGGAGCTGGCCATCTGGCTGCCAACCATTCACTGTGATCATGGCTGATGTGTCCCAGGCCTCAACTCCTGTTCTGTGCTCGTTCTTTCACCCAGAGCAGAGGAATCAAGAACCAGAGGACATAGCTTTCAAGTGAGAAGGGAAAGAATAGGAATCTGAGAAGCAACTTTTTCACTGGAGGATGGTGGGTCTTTGGAAAGAGCTGCTGGAGGAGGCAGAAACTATAACATTTAAAAGACTTTCGGACAGGTACATGGGTAAGAAATATTTTGAGGGATCTGGGTTAAATATTGGCAAGTGGGAATAATATGCATGAGCAAGCTAGGGTGACAGGCTTGTTTCCGTGCTGTTTGGCCCTATGACTCAATGAGTTCCACATTACGTTAATACTGAACTTCCACAACAATGTATCCCCCTCTCTTCAAATATCTCCAGTGATCCAGTCTCCACAACCCATTTGTGTCAAAAATGTTCCAGAGATTCACCTCCCCCTCCCGTGCTGAGGTTGCACCAGTCGGTGTCCCTGCAGGACTGTGGTTGTTTTTTCCTTGTCCATCGCCCTGCTTTCAGTGCTGGAACTGCACTGGGCAGTGTCTTTGCAGTCCAGAACTGGTTTGTACGAGTCTGTGTCCTTCCAGTGTTGTTGTGGTTGGTGCAAAGCTCTCTGTTCCCACCGGGCTTGGTATGGTCTGCACTGGGCTGTGACTTCAGTGTTGTGCAGGGGGTGTTACTGTCATTATCTGTCCAGTAGAGCAGTTGGTGCTGGGAATCTGTGGCCCCACAGGCTGTGCTGGGTTGTTGGAGTTTGTGTCACTAATTACTGTCCTGTGTTGCATGTAGTCATAAGTTCATAAATTATTGGAGCAGATTTAGACCATTTGGCCAATCAAGGCTACTCCGCCATTCATGGCTGATCTTTCTTTCCCTCTCAACCCCATTCTCCTACCTTATCCCCATAACCCCTGACATCCGTGCTGATCAAGAATTTGTGAATTTTTGCTTTAAAAATAATAATTGATGGCTTCTGCAGCCTTTTGTGGCAATGAATTCCACAGATTCACTGCACCCTGTCTAAAGAAATTCCTCCTCATCTCCTTTTTAAAAGCCTTTTTTTCAAAAGTTGTGGCCTCCAGTCCTAGACTTTCCCACGAGTGCAAACATCCTCTCCACATCCACTCTATCCAGGCCTTTCATAGTCATAGAGTGATACAGTGTGGAAACAGTGCCCTTCGCCCCAACTTTCCCACACCGACCAATATGTCCCAGCTACACGAACCACCGGCCCACATATGGTCCATATCCCTCCAAATCTGTCCTATCCATGTACCTGTCCAACTGTTTCTTAAATGTTGGGATAGTTCCTGCCAAATCTACCTCCTCTGGCAGCTTGTTTCATACATCTACCACCCTTGGGTGAAAAAGTTACCCTTCAGATTCCTATTAAATCTTTTCCCCTTCATCTTAAACCTATGTCCTCTGGACCGCGATTCATCTACTCTGAGCAAGAGACTGTGTATCTGCCTGATCTATTCGTCTCTTGATCTTGCACACCTCTATAAGTCTTACACACCAGTCTGAAGCAGGGTCTCGACCCGAAACACCACCCATTCCCTCTCTCCTAGATGCTGCCTGACCTGCTGAGTTACTCTAGCACTTTGTGATCCCTTCGATTTATACCAGCATTTGCAGTTATTTTCCTACACCTCTTTAAGATCATCCCTCGTGCTCCTGCGCTCCAAGGAATAGAGTACCAGCCTACTCAACCTCTGCCTACAGCTCAGACCCTCCAGTCCTGGCAACATCCACGTAAATCTTCTCTACATTCTACAATCATCTTCACAATCTGCAAATCCACCCACTTCTGTATCATCTGCAAACTTGCTCGTCAATATCTTCACTATTCTGTAAATTTCATTGAGGTCCCCCTCATCCTTCTAAACTCCAGCAAGTACAGGCCCAGAGCCACCAAAAGCTCATCATATGTTAACCCAATCTCTGTGGCCTTGTCATGCAGTGCTGTGTATGTTATGGGTCAACACCCTGACAATACAATGCCTGCTGATGTAAAGGTCTGTGCCCTGACAGTACATTGCCAACTATTGTCTATTGTGTTGCTCTGCATTCTTGCCCACTCCATTGAAACGGAAACTTCATCCTCTCCTTCCCCGTTTGTTTGTTTCTATCTTCATACACTTCTCTTGGTGATCTATCCCTTCAGAGTGGATTAACGTGAACAAGACGCTTGTGTTTGTTGCTGCTGTTGTTTTAATTGTGAAGTGACTGACTTTTAGTGACTGCAGTCTGTTGTTTTGAAAGCAGGCATCCCATTATCTATTCTAGAAAACAACATAGTGCCAGCTCTAGGACCCCTCTTCCTACCCATCCCTGGACCATGATCCCACACACCAGGTCATAATTTCACAGCCCATTTCTAATTTTATCACTTCTGGCTGTCTGCCTTCCACAGTCTCCAACCTCATTGTTGGAGCCATTTATGCTTAATTCAGTTATTGTCATTGTGTTATGGCTATGTTTTAATATTTCTAGTTTATGTCTTTTTTGCCCGCTTGTGGGTGTGACTTAATGCGTAATGGGGAGTGTCTAGATTGGAGGAGGCTAGTTTGGCGACAGAGGTTGTGGGTCAGTTTAGACTCGGAGGATGGTGAGCATACAGTTCACACACGCGCTCGTACCATAGGCTTGTATCATCTATATTTGTAAGAACCATACGGTAATAACTGCAAGAATTCTAGATATTGTTTGAAGAATAAACAGTTGATAAAGTACGGAAACTGATGAATTACTCTATGATTTGAGCTACTTTAATAAAACCAATTAATGAAGAAAAGAAGTTTGGAAGATTTGTTTTGTCATATAAGGGTGCGACGTGTGCGTAAGCTATAACTACATTTCATCCCCGAGCAGTAATGGCTATCGAAGTGGGATTTCGAGATGGTATAGAAACTGCCATTACACTCATTGTTTCCCATCGCCACTCAGCCTGGTTTTACCTTCTCCCCAAAATCCATCATCACAACTGCCCTGGCAGACACATTGTTTCTGCCTGCTCCTGTCCCACTGAAATATTTTCCACATATCTCGACTCCATCCTATCTTCCCAGGTCCAATCTCTCCTGACCAATGTCCAATATATCTCACACGCCCTTCTTCTCTTTAATGACTTCCAATTTCCTACCCCCACTCTCTCATCTTCATTATGGATGTTCAGTCACTCTACACCTCCATCCCCCACAAGAAAGGCCTTAAAGCCCTCCGTTTCTTCCTGAACTGCAGAAACATCCAATTTCCCTCTGCTTAACGGAGCTGGTCCTCACCCTTAACAACTTCTCCTTTGACTCCTCCCACTTCCTCCAAGGCAAAGGGATAGCTATGGGCACCCGCATGGGCCCCAGCCATGCCTGCCTCTTTGTAGGTGACGTCGATCAATCCATGTTCCAGGTGTACTCTGGGGTATCCCCGAAGTCTATCTCCATTACATTGATGACTGCACCGGTGCTACCTCCTGCACCCATGCAGAACTCATGGACTTCATCAACTTCACCACCAACGACCAAAAGTGGACTGGGTGATTGTTTCGCTGAACACCTTTGCTGTCCACCTGGACCTACCTGATCTCCTAGTTGCTAAAAACACCCATATTCTCTCCTGTTGCCACGATGACCTTTCTGTCCTAGGTGTGGTGGAGTTGGAGAGGCAGTTGGATGACCTCAGGGCCATCCGAGAATGCGAGAGTTTCCTCGACAGGACCTATTGTGAGGCTGTCACGCCAAGGGTCCAGGTCGAGCGAAGGTGGGAGACTGTTTCAGGGGGGAGTGGACGTGGACTACAGGAGACCCCAGTGGCTGTGCCTATTGCAAATAGGTATACCCTCTTGGGAACTGTCGGGGCAGAAGACGTTTCCAGTCCGAGTGGCGGACCTGTTGGCAAGGATACTCGACAGGGGAGACCGAAGTCTGGAAGAGCCGTAGTGGTCGGTGACTCCATAGTCCGAGGGACGGACAGAAGATTCTGTGGCAGCAGGAGGGACTTGAGGATGGTCTGTTGCCTCCCTGGTGCCAGGGTTCAACACATCACAGACCGGCTTCAGAAAATCCTAGTGAGGGAAGGCGATCAACCTGAAGTCGTTGTGCATGTGGGCACGAATGACGTCGGGCGGAAGAGGAAGGAGGTGCTACAGCGGGAGTTTAGAGAGTTGGGAAAAGCACTGAGAAGTAGGACGTCGAAGGTAGTTATCTCTGGACTGCTACCGGTACCTCGTGCTGGTGAGGCCAGGAACAGAGAGATAGAGGGTATGAATTTATGGCTGAGGGGCTGGTGCAGAGAGCAGGGATTTAGATTTCTGGACCACTGGGATCTCTTCTGGGCTAGGGGTGACTTGTACAAAAGGGACGGGTTGCATCTTAACAGCAGGGGGACAAACATTCTGGCAGGCAGGTTTGCTAGTGTGACACCTGTGGCTTTAAACTAAGTAGTGGGGGGGAGGGGTTAACAAATTGTGAATATGAAGATGAGGTAAAAGGTAATACAGGAGATATTGCAAAAGACTCTCGGAAGAATGGGAACAGAAGTTCTAGAGTTCTGGGGTACTTAAGAAATTAAGGGCAGGGCCAATTGTGAACGATGTGAGAGGGGAGGTAAATACAGAAGTTAAAGTGTTGTACTTAAATGCGCGTAGTATAAAAAATAAAGTGGATGAGCTTGAGGCTCAGTTAGTCATGGGCAAGTATGATGTTGTAGGGATCACTGAGACATGGCTACAAGAGGACCAGGGCTGGGAACTGAATATTCAGAGGTACACAACGTATAGAAAAGACAGACAGGTGGGCAGAGGGGGTGGGGTTGCTCTGATGGTAAGGAATGATATTCATTCCCTTGCAAGGGGTGACATAGAATCAGGAGATGTTGAATCAGTATGGATAGAAATGAGAAATTGTAAGGGTAAAAAGACCCTAATGGGAGTTATCTACAGGCCCCCAAACAGTAGCCTCGACATAGGGTGCAAGTTGAATCAGGAGATAAAATTGGCATGTCAAAAATGTAATGCTACGGTGGTTATGGGAGATTTCAACATGCAGGTAGACTGGCAAAATCAGGTTGGAAATGGACCCCAGGAAAGAGAGTTTGTAGAGTGCCTTCGAGATGGATTCTTAGAACAGCTTGTACTGGAGCCTACCAGGGAGAAGGCAATTCTGGATTTAGTGTTGTGTAATGATCCTGATCTGATAAGGGGACTAGAGGTAAAAGAGCCATTAGGAGGCAGTGATCACAACATGATAAGTTTTACTCTGCAAATGGAAAGGCAGAAGGGAAAATCGGAAGTGTCGGTATTACAGTATAGCAAAGGGGATTACAGAGGCATGAGGCGGGAGCTGGCCAAAATTGATTGGAAGGAGGCCCTAGCAGGGAAGACGGTAGAACAGCAATGGCAGGTATTCCTGGGAATAATGCAGAGGTTGCAGGATCAATTTATTCCAAAGAGGTGGAAAGACTCTAAGGGGAGTAAGAGACACCTGTGGCTGACAAGGGAAGTCAGGGACAGCATAAAAATTAAGGAGAGGAAGTATAACATAGCAAAGAAGAGTGGGAAGACAGAGGATTGGGACTCTTTTAAAGAGCAACAAAAGTTAACTAAAAAGGCAGTACGGGGAGAAAAGATGAGGTACGAGGGTAAACTAGCCAATAATATAAAGGAGGATAGCAAAAGTTTTTTTAGGTACGTGAAGAGGAAAAAAATAGTCAAGGCAAATGTGGGTCCCTTGAAGACAGAAGCAGGGGAATTTATTATGGGGAACAAAGAAATGGCAGACGAGTTAAACCGTTACTTTGGATCTGTCTTCACTGAGGAAGATACACACAATCTCCCAAATGTTCTAGGGGCCGGAGAACCTAGGGTGATGGAGGAACTGAAGGAAATCCACATTAGGCAGGAAATGGTTTTGGGTAGACTGATGGGACTGAAGGCTGATAAATCCCCAGGGCCTGATGGTCTGCATCCCAGAGTACTTAAGGAGGTGGCTCTAGAAATAGTGGAAGCATTGGAGATCATTTTTCAATGTTCTATAGATTCAGGATCAGTTCCTGTGGATTGGAGGATAGCAAATGTTATCCCACTTTTTAAGAAAGGAGGGAGAGAGAAAACGGGTAATTATAGACCAGTTAGTCTGACGTCAGTGGTGGGGAAGATGCTGGAGTCAATTATAAAAGACGAAATTGCTGAGCATTTGGATAGCAGTAACGGGATCATTCCGAGTCAGCATGGATTTACGAAGGGGAAATCATGCTTGACAAATCTACTGGAATTTTTTGAGGATGTAACTAGGAAAATTGACAAGGGAGAGTCAGTGGATGTGGTGTACCTCGACTTTCAGAAAGCCTTCGACAAGGTCCCACATAGGAGATTAGTGGGCAAAATTAGGGCACATGGTATTGGGGGTAGGGTACTGACATGGATAGAAAATTGGTTGACAGACAGAAAGCAAAGAGTGGGGATAAATGGGTCCCTTTCGGAATGGCAGGCAGTGACCAGTGGGGTACCGCAAGGTTCGGTGCTGGGACCCCAGCTATTTACGATATACATTAATGACTTAGACGAAGGGATTAAAAGTACCATTAGCAAATTTGCAGATGATACTAAGTTGGGGGGTAGTGTGAATTGTGAGGAAGATGCAATAAGGCTGCAGGGTGACTTGGACAGGTTGTGTGAGTGGGCGGATACATGGCAGATGCAGTTTAATGTAGATAAGTGTGAGGTTATTCACTTTGGAAGTAAGAATAGAAAGGCAGATTATTATCTGAATGGTGTCAAGTTAGGAGGAGGGGGAGTTCAACGAGATCTGGGTGTCCTAGTGCATCAGTCAATGAAAGGAAGCATGCAGGTTCAGCAGGCAGTGAAGAAAGCCAATGGAATGTTGGCCTTCGTAACAAGAGGAGTTGAGTATAGGAGCAAAGAGGTCCTTCTACAGTTGTACCGGGCCCTGGTGAGACCGCACCTGGAGTACTGTGTGCAGTTTTGGTCTCCAAATTTGAGGAAGGATATTCTTGCTATGGAGGGCGTGCAGCGTAGGTTCACTAGGTTAATTCCCGGAATGGCGGGACTGTCGTATGTTGAAAGGCTGGAGCGATTGGGCTTGTATACACTGGAATTTAGAAGGTTGAGGGGGGATCTTATTGAAACATATAAGATAATTAGGGGATTGGACACATTAGAGGCAGATAACATGTTCCCAATGTTGGGGGAGTCCAGAACAAGGGGCCACAGTTTGAGAATAAGGGGTAGGCCATTTAGAACGGAGATGAGGAAGAACTTTTTCAGTCAGAGGGTGGTGAAGGTGTGGAATTCTCTGCCTCAGAAGGCAGTGGAGGCCAGTTCGTTGGATGTTTTCAAGAGAGAGCTGGATAGAGCTCTTAAGGATAGCGGAGTGAGGGGGTATGGGGAGAAGGCAGGAACGGGGTACTGATTGATAGTGATCAGCCATGATCGCATTGAATGGCGGTGCTGGCTCGAAGGGCTGAATGGCCTACTCCTGCACCTATTGTCTATTGTCTATTGTCTCCTGCAATGTCAGAGTGAGGCTAAATGCAAATTGGAGGAATAGCATCTCATATTTTCCTTGGGCAACTTACAGCCCAGTGGTATGAATATTGATTTTACTAACTTCACGTAACTACGGCATTCCCACTCTCTTCATCCCTCCCCCACCCAACTCACACCAGCTTCTCATTTTCATCCAACAAACAGCCAACAATGGCCTGTTTCCTTTATCATTGTTACTTATTTTCATATCTTTCATTCGTTGTTTTTTATCTCTCTACACCATCGTCTATATCTCTCGTTACCCTTTCCCCGGGTCTCTGGTGTGTGAAGCAGCTGCTCCAGCTGTGCCACTGTGCTGTCTCATTGTTGGAGTCGCCATGAAACCGCAGGATTGTCATAAAAATGCCGCTGGTTTGATACTGGAAAGACACCTGGTGCTTTACCTGGTTAGCTTGAGCCCCAGCCCCAAAGTCTGAAGAAGGGTCTCCACCCGAAATGTCATCCATTCCTTCTCTCCAGAGATGCTTCCTGTCCCGCTGAGTTACTCCAGCTTTTTGTGCCTATTTTCAGTTTAAACCAGCATCTGCAGTTGCTTCCCACATATTAAGTGTTCACATTGATGCATTGGCTCTGAGAAACATTAGACCATGATAGAAACATAGAACAACAGGTGCAGGAGTATGCCATTCGGCCCGTCGAGCCAGCACCGCCATTCAATTTGATCATGGCTGATCATTCACAATCAGTACCCCATTCCTGCCCTCTCTCCATACCTACTGACTCCACTATCATTAAGAGCTCTATCGAACTCACTCATGAAAGCATCCAGAGAATTGGCCTCTATTGCCTTCTGAGGCAGAGAATCCACAGATTTACAACTCTGAGTGAAAAAGTTTTTCCTCATCTCTGTTCTAAAAGGCCTTATTCTTAAACTGCGCCCCCTGGTTCTGGACTCCCCCAACATTGGGAACATGTTTCCTGCCTCTTGCATGTCCAATCCCTTAATAATATTATGTTTCAATAAGATCCCCTCACATCTTTCTAAATTCCAGTGTATACAAGCCCAGTCGCTTCAGTTTTTCAACATATAACAGTCCCGCCATTCCGGGAATTAACTTAGTGAACCTACACTGCACTCCCTCAATAGCAAGAATGTCCTTCCTCAAATTTGGAGACCAAAACTGCGCACTGTACTCCAGGTGCAGTCTCACTCGGGCCCTCGACAACTGCAGAAGGAGCTCTTTGCTCCCATACTCAACTCCTCTTGTCATGAAGGCCAACATGCCATTAGCTTTCTTCACTGCCTGGTGTACCTGCATGCTTACTTTTAGTAACTGATGAAAAAAGACACCCATTTCCAAACTTGACACCATTTAAATAATAATCTCCCTTCCTGTTCATACCACCAAAGTGGATAACCTCACATTTATCCACATTGAACTGCATCCCACTCACACAACCTGTCCAAATCACCCTGCACCCTCATAGTATCCTCCTCACAGTTCACACTGTCGCACCTGGATGAGAGAAAAATGGAAGAAATTGGGTGCAGAAGTAGACCAATCGGCCCTTCGAGCCAGCACCACCATTCAATATGATCATGGCTGATCATCCAAAATCAGTACCCCGTTCCCGCTTTTTTCCCCATATCCTTTGATTCCGTTACCCCGAAGAGCTAACTCTCTCTTGAAAACATCCAGTGAATTGGCCTCCACTGCCTTTCGTGGCAATGAATTCCAGATTCGCAACCCTGGGTGAAAAAGTTTTTCCTCATCTCATTCCGAAATGATATACCCCTTATTCATAAACAATGACCCCTGGTTTTAGACTCCCCGATGGGCTATACTATACCGAGGGTTGGACGGTCAATTTGATCAAATTAAACAGGATGAGAATTATCACCTGAAACGGAAATATCGAACCAGTTGCAGCAAAGTGGTGTCGAAATATCAGCACAACCCTTTCAGCGAGACCGTGCGTGGCTCTGAACAGAGCCGTTATGATTTCCGTTAGCTGCGTTAGCGCTGTGTGGAACTTTACTTTGTAGATGTAGATGCAGTAACTCAGTGACTGTGGAAGGGCTGATCAGCGACTGAGGTCCGCGCGGGGAAAGTGCGTAATAAAGGTGTTTGTTGTCCTTGAACCCAGAGCGCGAGAAAATGGGGCGCAGAGTGAACAGGGGCTGGTCTGTGCGCGGCGTGTACACAGCATTATGAGCAGCTTTGGCGTTTACATCGTAACCAGTTACACTTGAATCACTGGTGTCAGACTCCGCTCAGCAGCCGTCTGTGGCATAAATTTAAAAACAGCGCGGAAAGAACAGAACATTAATGTAACAGGACATTAAGACAAAGGCACAGCACTTTCTTCTGCCGGGTTAGTGGCTCTTAAAAGAGCCGTTTGTTGTCCTTGGTGGAGGTGGGGTTCAGGCGCGCTCCCCGCGGATGCGGCGGGCCAGCTGGATGTCTTTGGGCATGATGGTGACTCGCTTGGCGTGGATGGCGCACAGGTTGGTGTCCTCAAAGAGCCCCACCAGGTAAGCCTCGCTGGCCTCCTGCAGGGCCATGACGGCCGAGCTCTGGAAGCGCAGGTCTGTCTTGAAGTCCTGAGCGATCTCCCGCACCAGGCGCTGGAAGGGCAGTTTGCGGATGAGCAGCTCGGTGGATTTCTGGTAGCGCCGGATCTCCCTCAGAGCCACGGTGCCGGGCCTGTAGCGATGAGGCTTCTTCACTCCGCCCGTGGCTGGAGCGCTCTTCCGCGCCGCTTTGGTCGCTAGCTGTTTGCGAGGAGCTTTTCCTCCGGTCGATTTGCGCGCTGTCTGCTTGGTCCGGGCCATTCTCCTTCAACAGTCGGAGCACAACGTGAAATACAGGCACTGGAATGACGGAGCCGTCTCTGGGACCGGCTTTTAAAGCATTGGTGAAGCGCCGGCCCACAGCCTCTGAGATGTCACTCACGGTGTCCCATGCCTGCGAGTGGCTGTAGGTCTGTTAGCATCAGGCGGCGGTTTCAGACGGTCTGAGGCCGGGGGGGGGTGGGGACAGAGATTTGTGACCGGCGGGTGGGGTGGGGGAAGCTCAGCCAACCAGACAGCACGGACTGCAGAATCATTGGTTGCGGGTTAAATTTCAAATTGCCGCCAATTTCACAGCAGTCGGGAACCGAGGGCAGTATTTTATTGATATTTCTGAATGAATCCAGTTTTTGTCAACTTATCACCAAATCCACTGTTAAATTCACTTTAACTTCTCGCTTAAATCATGGACTGAATACGCGGCGCGGATTTCCAGACCGGATCCCGGTGCAGACGGAATTCAGCTCTGCTCGTGACTGGAAATAAGCGACGGTTACCCAGAGAACGGTTTCGAATCGACCCTCCTGTTGCTGCAGTAATCATGAGGTATAAAGGTAAAAGGGAAACTGACATCGCCTTGTGTGTGGTCTTTTACTGTGGGCTGCCGATGTTCTTTGCATTTCTAATGACCGCGGTGATCAAACCAAACACTCTTGTGGTCAGTGGTCGAATAACTCGTTTCATAAAGCACATTACAATCTGCATCTACTCTCACTGCCGAGTCACTGCTCTCTCTGTGAGGCTGTGGGCGGCTCTTAGAAGAGCCTTTGTTTTGAGTTCGAATAAAGGGGTAGTTATTTAGCCGCCGAACCCGTAGAGAGTGCGGCCCTGGCGTTTCAGAGCGTAAACCACATCCATGGCAGTGACCGTCTTGCGCTTGGCGTGCTCGGTGTAGGTGACCGCGTCCCTGATCACATTCTCCAGGAAAACCTTCAGCACCCCGCGGGTCTCCTCGTAGATCAGACCCGAGATCCGCTTGACCCCGCCACGCCGAGCCAGGCGGCGGATGGCTGGCTTGGTGATGCCCTGGATATTATCGCGAAGCACTTTTCGGTGCCGCTTTGCTCCGCCTTTTCCCAGACCTTTGCCTCCTTTCCCTCGGCCAGACATGATGCTGCTTCACTCGAGTCGCTACTCAATGATAAACTGACTGCTGTTGTCTCCTTTTATACACAGCGCCCCGACCTGCCCGAGATATGCAGAGAGAGAGAGGCGGAGAGAGGAGGAGACAACGTGACAGACAGCACCCTCTCATATTCCAGTTCCACGCCCCAGATTCCTGAAACCAATTTCCAACGGTTAGTCGCCAATCGATCCGAAAATTAGCGCTCCGGACAAACTTTCAGAGACAGGCATTCCGCGGGAAGTCACTCAGTGGTATTATCGCTGTGTCAAATTAATTTGTCTCCTTCCTGTTCATTCTCGGAGTCCGTTCCCTCTGCCCATATCGCCCACCCCACGCGGTTCAGCAGTTTACAGTCGCTTTAAAGGATGATTTGGGAAACATACCGAGTTGGTGCTTGGGCTGAGACGGGGATCTGTCAGTGTTACCGTCTCACTGACAATGAAAGGCTTTAAATTCAGCTTGAAGCCAAACGTATGCCCAGTCCGTGTGATGCTGAGCCCGGTCACACCATTTAGTTGTATTCCAGACACTGGATACCGGGGTGGGGGGGGGGGGGGGGGGGGGATGCAGCGAATGTCAGCGAGTTACGAGGGACCCCCGGTAATTTAAATGATTTCCCCCGCTGGCACTGAGCTTGTCCCGGGACAGGGATCGCTTGGGTCTGGATCAGCTCTTTCCTGAGAAATGTGAGTGGCTCTGAGAAGAGCCGTTGGGTTCAGGTCTTTACAATGTGCGCTTTTTAATTCACTTTTTGGTCACTGCCCTCTTGGGTTTAGCCGATTTCGGCTTCACCGGGCGTTTTACCGGCTTCTTTGCTGCCTTTTTCACTGCGACCTTTTTGGGTGTTATCGGCGATGCCTTCTTGGGCGATACTTTCTTCGCCGCCGTTTTTTTAGCCGCTGGTTTCTTGGCCCCAACTTTCTTGGCGGGAGATTTCTTCACCGTTGGTTTCTTGGTGGTAGTTTTTGCCAATGATTTCTTGATCGGGGTTTTCTTGGCCGTCGGTTTCTTGCTCTTGGGTGTCTTGGCTGCAGGAACCTTCGCTTTCTTTATCGGTTTCACGGCGGCTTCTCCCTTACCGGTCTTGAAGGAGCCCTTGTTCTGAACCAGGACACCGTTTGCTACTCTCTTCCTGATGCACAACAGGATCAGGCGGCGGGACTTCATCAGATCGACGCCTTCGGCCCCCAGACCCTTCTTTATCGCAACTAAAGACAGCCCATGGCGATCGTGGCAATCCGCAACAAGCTTGTCGATCCGGCCGCCCAAATTGGGACCGGCTGCTTTGCTCCGGGCGGCCGCTTTCTTCTTCTTGGGGGCCTTGGTTTTAGCGGCGGGGACGGCTTGAGGAGCCGCTTCGGCGGCTGCGGTCTCGGTCATGTCGGCGACTCTGCACAAGCTCTCTCTAACACTCAGGACTGAGTGAGAAATGAATCGAGTGGCGGCGGCAGAGAGCAATTTAAAGGCAGCGAGCGGACGGGGCGGAGACATCCTGCTGTCAGCTCCCGGCCCCTCCGCCTCGTTGTGTTTCTCTGTCTTCAAAAACCCTCCAATTCCAATAAAAATCGGACAGCTCGGAGACACAGACTGACCTCGGTACATCTCTGAGACTGGAATGTTTATTGTAGAGTAAGTCCGATACGAATTAAAGGCAGCGCTTTCCATTTAAACCCGTTTCACTGATGCACTGAGCGCGTTCTCTGTCCCGATCGCTGACATGTTCGCTGCTTTTCGGCAGAAATATCGAAACCAACGTAAACTTTGCGGTTAATTCCCACTTCAGGACTGAGCTGGGAAGTGGGGCGATCCCGTGCCCCTGATATCTTTACATTTTTCACCAGAGGGACTGGGAAATCCGGCGAAATGTTCGGACACACAAACACAGTGGCGTCAATCTGAGTCGCCCGCCCCTTTAACACAGTCTCTGACACAATGTTCACATCTACACATTCACAGCTCGGACAGTTGGCCCGTTGCACAGTTCCCAGGGTGGGATTACCTCTCCGCTCCACCCGTGCTGTGGATTCTCGGGGGTTGCGTGTAGTTTCCCAGCTCAGTAACTGTTAAACTCGCTGACGCCGCCGCTCATCAGAGTCTCTGATCAATAGTCAATAGTCGTTTATTTGTTACATACACATAAATGTGTAGTAAAATGAAACATTACCCGCAGTTGAACAATAAGACCAATAAGATTAATCAATAAAAATGCAATAACACATACAATCACAACTAACACCAAACAAAAAGAAACATCCATCACAGTGAGTCTCCTCCAGTCCCTCCTCACTGTGATGGAAGGCCAGAATGTCTTTTTCTCTTCCCTGCCGTCTTGTCCCGCGGTCAGGCTGTTGGAGTTGCCACGTCGGGGCTCCCGATATTGAAGCCCCCGCTGGGCGGTGAAAAAAAATCCCGCGGCCTATTTCAGGCCGCGCCGGATGGTGAAAGGTCCGTGGCGGGCCGACCCAAGCCCCGCGATTCGGGGCGGGCGGACACGTTGCCTCTGCCGCTGCCGGAGCTCCCGATGTCGGCCCCCATCCAGGGGCCTGCGGGCTTCCGACGTCCACGCGGCCCGCGCCGGAGCCTCCGGACACGAGTCGCAGCCGTTCCCGCAGCATTCGCAGGCAGCCAGCGCCGCAGGTGGTGAGTCCGGACCGCGGGCTCTGCGAACCAGAGACCCAGGTGGTCCCAGGTGCATGGCCGGTGGTAGGCCGCAACGGGAACGGAGACACGATACAAGTCAAGTCAAGTCAAGTCAATTTTATTTGTATAGCACATTTAAAAACAACCCACGTTGACCAAAGTGCTGTACATTTGATTAGGTTCCAATAGAAAGAAAAAAAAATGAAAACATACAGTAGCATGCAAACAGTTCACAGCGCCTCCTCAATGAGCCTCAAACGCTAGGGAGTAGAAATATGTTTTGAGCCTGGACTTAAAGGAGTCGATGGAGGGGGCAGTTCTGATCGGGAGAGGGATGCTGTTCCACAGTCTAGGAGCTGCAACCGCAAAAGCGCGGTCACCCCTGAGTTTAAGCCTAGACCGTGGGATAGTGAATAGCCCCAAGTCGGCCGATCTGAGGGACCTGGAGTTAGAGAGGGGGGTTAGAAGATTTTTGATGTAGGGGGGGGAGTGTCCATTTATGGCTTTATACGTGAATAGGAGGAGCTTGAAGTTGATTCTGTACCGTACAGGGAGCCAGTGGAGAGAGGCCAGAATCGGGGTGATGTGGTCCCTTTTACGGGTACCCGTCAGGAGTCTCGCTGCGGCGTTTTGGACCAGTTGCAGGCGGGACAGGGAAGATTGGCTGATCCCAGTGTATAGGGAGTTGCAGTAGTCTAGGCGGGAGGAAATGAAAGCGTGAATGATTTTTTCTGTGTCGTCGAATTTGAGGAAAGGTTTGATTTTAGCTATGGTTCGAAGTTGGAAGAAGCTGGCTTTTACCACAGCGTTGACTTGCTTATCAAATTTTAATGCAGAGTCAAATATCATGCCGAGGTTTTTGACATGCGGTTTGACTAGGCAGGATAGGCTTCCAAGACTGCCTGTTATCAATTTGATGGAGTGGGGGGGGGGGGGGGGGGGCCGAATAGGATGACCTCAGAACAAAGGTCGCGTCTCCGTTCTGGAGAGAGAATGTTACAGTTACAGTTCCCGTTCCCTCCCACCCCCCCCCCAAAACATAACATACAACACTACATCATATTAACACTACAATTGAGACAAAAACAACAAAAAACACAAAAGACAGACGGACTGCAGGCAAGCCGCAGCTGCGACGGCAGCGCTGGCTCCTCCCTGGATTCGGATTCCTCTCTTTCTTGCATGAGCGGCCCTGTATTTTTAAACAGTCCAACACCTGACACAGACTCCAGTTGTGGTATCAACAGCTCACTGCATGTCTGAAATATGATTTATTTACTTGTTATCTTTTACCGGATAATATTATGGTAAAGGCTCCCCACTAACTCTTCAGTCACTTGCTCTTCCTGATTTCCCAATAGGAGGCCCAGTATCGCCTGCTCTGGAGAGAAGGAATGGGTGACATTTCGTATTGAGAAATATCTATCTGCGATTTAATCCTGCAGTTCTTTCCGATACATTTTCCTGTGACAGGTGGTTGTGACTTGCCTGGTGTTTCCTGCTCCCCCCCCCCCCCCCCCCTCCCTAAATTCACCTTGTTGGACCTCATTCCGCTTTATACCTATATCGTTGGTGCCAATGTGCATCACAACAACTCTCTGCTCGCCCTCCCCCTCCAGAATGTTCTGCAGCCGCTCAGAGACATCCCTGACCCTTGCACCAGGGAGGCAACATACCATCCTGGAGTCTCGTTTGCGGCCGCAGAAACGCCTATCTATTCCCCTTACAATTGAATCCCCTATTACTATAGCCCTTCCACTCTTTTTCCTCCCCTCTTTTGCCGCAGAGCCACCCACGGTGCCATGAACTTGGCTGCTGCTGCCTTCCCCTGATGAGCCATCTCCCCCAACAGTATCCAACATGGTATATCTGTTTAGGAGGGAGATGACCGCAGGGGACTCCTGCACTACCTGCCTACTGCTACGCTAGCTAGTGGCCACTCGTTTCCTTTCTGTCCGCTTATCTTTTACCTACGGTGTGGTCAACTCACTGTACGTGCTATCCACGACCTTCTCAGCATCGTGGATGCTCCAGTATGAATCCAACCGCAGCTCCAACCGTTCAATGCGGTCTGCCAGGAGCTGCAGCTGGACACACTTCCTGCACACGTAGTCATCAGGGACACCGACAATATCCCTGATTTCCCACATGTTGCAGGATGAACAATCCACGGGGCCGATCTCAACTGCCATGTCTTACCCCCAAATTAAATCAACTCACTCCCACTTAAAAAATCTTAATCCTTTAAAATGTACCTTTACTAAAAAGCACTGTATCCTTAACTCACTGAACCCTTACCTCACTGAACCCTTAACTCACTGAACCCTTACCTCACTGAACCCTTACCTCACTGAACCGTTAACTCACTGAACCGTTAACTCACTGAACCCTTACCGCACTGAACCCTTTACTCACTGAACCCTTACCTCACTGAACCCTTAACTCACTGAACACTTCCCTCACTGAACCCTTAACACACTGAACCCTTACCTCACTGAACCCTTAACACACGGAACCCTTAACTCACTGAACCCTTAACTCACTGAACCCTTAACTCACTGAACCCTTAACTCACTGAACCCTTAACTCACTGAACCCTTAACTCACTGAACCCTTAACTCACTGAACCCTTAACTCACTGAACCCTTAACTCACTGAACACTTAACTCACTGAACCCTTAACTCAAACCTGGGGTTACTCCCAATCAGCTCCTTCCTCTAGTCCGCTTCCACCAATCAGCGGCTTCCTCCAGACCACTTCTTTTGAGGTGTGATGGAACGTTATTAAACCTCCAACTGGACGCTGTACCAGCCACTCCAACCGCTCCTGAGTCTCTGTGAAAACAAAGCCCTGCGCTCGGTTTTTAAACCTACCGCCCGGACGCTGCACCAGACTACATACACCAGACCTCCCACCATTAACTCCATCTACAGTTCACTCTGCCTCGAAAATGGGGAAAATAATCAAAGACATCCCACCCAAATCATTCCTCCTTTGCCGTGCTCTAGTCCAACAGAAGCTCGAAAGCTGCTGCACCAGACATGGAAACAGAATTCTCCCCTTCATTAGCAGTTTTCTGAACGGTTATTCAATAAGCTAGGGCACTGTCCGATTCTCCCCTATCCCATTGAGGACAATGTCAAAGGAACCAATGTGCTAAAATGCTAACAGGTTTATTCTGCACTCTGTGTCTTCCCCTTTGCTCTATCTATTGTACGAGTTTGAACTGATTGTCTCATTGTATGGTATAGAAACATAGAAAATAGGTGCAGGAGTAGGCCATTCGGCCCTTCGAGCCTGCACCGCCATTCAATATGATCATGGCTGATCATCCAGCTCAGTAACCAGTACCTGCCTTCTCTCCATACCCCCTGATCCCTTTAGCCACAAGGGCCATATCTAACTCCCTCTTAAATATAGCCAATGAACTGGCCTCAACTACCTTCTGTGGCAGAGAATTCCACAGACTCACCACTCTCTGTGTGAAGAAATGTTTTCTTATCTCGATTTCTGATCCTTTTGGATAGCAAGCAAAACAAAGCTTCTCACTGTCCTTTGGTATATGTGACAATAATAAACCTAAACCAAAAGCATCTCTCTGTGGAATTAATCCACATTCAGTGTGTACTGTAAGTGGGTCAGGATCGAGTGACTGGGAATGTGGGGAATCCGTGTTCATAACAGATTTACAATGGAGATTTTTAGACTATTGCTTGAATAGTTTTCACTTTATTGAGTTTTTCAAATTTCAGGCCCTTTTGGGGAACAAGGGTTATTTTCTGCACATCCCTTGTTGCTGTCTGATCATTGGACATTGATGCAGCTGTCTGATTGGGCTATTTCACACAAAGGGTGGTGAGTGTATGGATCGAGCTGCTGGAGGAGGTAGTTGAGCCAGATACTATTGCATTGTTTAAGAAATATTTAGACATGTACATGAATAGGACTGGTTTAGAGGAATATGGTCCAAACACAGGCAGGTGGGACTGTTTCCACACTGTATAACTCTGACTCTATTGTATGTGACCATTGACATTGAATGCTGTACCATCAATTGTAAGAGGCCGACTTTATTCCTCGAGATGCCACAAGAGCGAATGCGAGAAGATGTCCTCATTCTCTGTGCGCCGAAGTTTGTGGAAATGACTGGACGAGGGAAAACCGGCAGCAAAGCCAAGGCCAAGCCTAAATCGCGCTCATCCCAGGCCGGACTGCAGTTCCCGGTGGGCCGTGTTCACAGGCTCCTGAGAAAGGGCAACTATGATGAGCGTGTTGGTGCTGGAGCTGTGTTCGAGTATCTGACGGCTGAAATCCTCGAGCTGGTTGGCAACGCGGCCCGGGACAACAAGACCCGCATCATCCCCAGACACCTGCAGCTGGCCGTCCGCAACGACGAGGAGCTCAACAAGCTGCTGGGAGGGGTGACCATCGCTCAGGGCGGGGTGCTGCCCAAGAGCAAGTAAATCAGTGAACCATCAATCTAATGACCCAAAGGCTCTTTTCAGAGCCACCCACATTGTCTGTGGAAGGGCTGAGCACTGGCTTTGGAGGGTGCAGGGATTTCCATTCAGTGCAAACAGCTTGTGTATCTGCTGGAGATGAGTCGCCATTCACCCATCTTGCTCTAAATCCTGCAGAATAACCTTTGCTGCCTTGATTTCAACCATCATTTATTCGCACACTAAGTGGTCTGTATCAGACCGGAAGCTTTCCCAATCCCGCTTCCCCACATCATCAGACATTTTGCTAAAAATAAGGAGATTCTCTCTCCCTCGCCTTTGTACTTCCTGGATGAATGGTGGTGAAGCATCTAATCTCATTGGTGAGAGGAACAGTCCAATCAGAGAGTGGTGTAATTCTCCAATGAACAAGTGGCAATAATAGCAACACCAAAACATAGTCGTCAGTCCCCAAAATGAGCTGAAGTTTGAAAAGCTCGCCCATGTAGGACAGCACAGGAACAGGCCCTTCGCTCCACAATGTCTGTGACAAACATGACTCCAAGACCAATTTTTATCTGCCTGCACATAATCTATATCACTCCATCCCCTGCACTTCAACGTGACTGTCCAGAAGTCTCTCAATTGCCACTGTCCCATCTGCCTACTCCACCACCCCCAGCAGTGCATTCCCAGTACTCACTACACTCTGTGTAAATAATTTTAAAATAACTTGCCCTTCATACCATCATTAAACTCATCCCATCTCAACTAAAAGCTATGGCCTCTAGTTTTTCCCATTTTTTACCTGTGAATAAAAGGGTCTTACTGTCTATTTCATCTTTACCTCTCACAATTTTATACACTATTATAACGTCTTCCTTCAAACTCTGGCGTTCTGGAGAAAACAATCCAAGTTTGTCCAACTGCTCCCTGTAGCTAATACCCCGTAATCCAGGCATTATTGCAATAAACCTCCTCTGCACACTTTCCAAACCAACCAAACTCTTCCTGTAATGGGGCAACCAGAACTGCACGCAATACTCCAAATGTGGCCGAAGCAAAGTCCTACAAAGCTGCACTATGACCCCTGACTCCTAATGCCCTGAATAATGAAGCCAAACATACCATATGCTTTCTTTACTGCTCTTTCTACGTGTTGCCATTTTCAGGGAGTGATGTACTGGGACCCCAATATCTTTATGTACATCAATGGTGTTATTGGTCATGCTATTAATTATACATTTCCCCTTGCATTCAAAAGAAGAACAGGTTTTTTAACAATAATCTCTAAGACAGATACATTATAAATGTGTGAATGTGGTTTCCCCCCTTCACCCTTTACCTGATCCCAATACATTTACAATACAGACAGCGAATGAATTAATTCTCTGATACGAGATTCTGGGAATTAACCTCCCATTCATTTCAAATGATAACGATTCGGAACAAATGTGATTCACAGAACATAATGAAGGTTGGGTTTTTGTGCAAAGGGCATTAGGTTTTGGACAGGTCACTGTTCACACACTGGGGTCAAATCTGAGACTGAAATGTAAAAGTTGTTTCAGTGAAAGGACCGAGAACTTGTGATGTCGATAAGAAGTGAGATTCAGGGCACTTACAACACAGGGGACTGCAGTTAATACATCACATACACCACAGCAATTAAACCACATCAACAGCAGCAAAATGCAAATACTGTATTGTGTTCACATTAATCTGTTCGATATTTAACATTTTTGGGTGAAATATTTGAAGACACAGACAAGCTGAGAGGGAATAAGATAACGTTTCTGTGCCAGTTCAGAGGATGGGAACATAGCAGTAACACCGGGACAGTGAGGAGAAAGAACCGCAAAATTTAAAAGACATTAACAGCTAGAAACCCATGTCGGAACAAAACTCGGCAATTTTGCTGCAACTCCATGTTGAAATAGTGCTGCACCTCTTTCAGTAAGACTTTAAGAGGCTCTTAAAAGAGCCGTTGTGATTGTGGTTTACTTTTTCAGCTTGTGTGGATCCTTACTTGGAGCTGGTGTATTTGGTCACTGCCTTTGTTCCCTTCCAACATGGCGTGCTTGGCCAGCTCCCCGCACAGCAGCAGGCATGTGCTGCAGGCCTTCATTGTGAAAGGATTTGAGTTTAGAAGCAAGGACATCCTACTGCAGTTGTACAGCGCCCTGGTGAGACCACACCTGGAGTATTGGTCTCCTAATTTGAGGAAGGACATTCTTGCTATTGAGGGAGTGCAGCGTAGGTTAATTCCTGGGATGGCGGGACTGACATAATGAAGAAAGAATATGTCAACCGGGCTTGTATTCACTGGAATTTAGGATGAGAAGGGATCTTATGGAAAAGTATAAAATTCTTTGGACAGGCTCGATGCAGAAAAAATGTTCCCCATCTTGGGGGAGTCCAGAATCAAGTGTCAGAGTTTAAGAATAAGGGGTGGGCCATTTAAGACTGAGATAGACAATAGACAATAGACAATAGGTGCAGGAGTAGGCCATTCAGCCCTTTGAGCCAGCACCGCCATTCAATGCGATCATGGCTGATCACTCTCAATCAGTACCCCGTTCCTGCCTTCTCCCCATACCCCCTCACTCCGCTATCCTTAAGAGCTCTATCCAGCTCTCTCTTGAAAGCATCCAACGAACTGGCCTCCACTGCCTTCTGAGGCAGAGAATTCCACACCTTCACCATTCTCTGACTGAAAAAGTTCTTCCTCATCTCCGTTCTAAATGGCCTACCCCTTATTCTTAAACTGTGGCCCCTTGTTCTGGACTCCCCCAACATTGGGAACATGTTTCCTGCCTCTAATGTGTCCAATCCCCTAATTATCTTATATGTTTCAATAAGATCCCCCCTCATCCTTCTAAATTCCAGTGTATACAAGCCCAATCGCTCCAGCCTTTCAACATACGACAGTCCCGCCATTCCTGGAATTAACCTAGTGAACCTACGCTGCACGCCCTCCAAAGCAAGAATATCCTTCCTCAAATTTGGAGACCAAAACTGCACACAGTACTCCAGGTGCGGTCTCACCAGGGCCCGGTACAACTGTAGAAGGACCTCTTTGCTCCTATACTCAACTCCTCTTGTTATGAAGGCCAACATTCCATTGGCTTTCTTCACTGCCTGCTGTACCTGCATGCTTCCTTTCATTGACTGATGCACTAGGACACCCAGATCTCGTTGAACTCCCCCTCCTCCTAACTTGACACCATTCAGATAATAATCTGCCTTTCTATTCTTACTTCCAAAGTGAATAACCTCACACTTATCTACATTAAACTGCATCTGCCATGTATCTGCCCACTCACACAACCTGTCCAAGTCACCCTGCAGCCTTATTGCATCTTCCTCACAATTCACACTACCCCCAGCTTAGTATCATCTGCAAATTTGCTAATGGTACTTTTAATCCCTTCGTCTAAGTCATTAATGTATATCGTAAATAGCTGGGGTCCCAGCACCGAACCTTGCGGTACCCCACTGGTCACTGCCTGCCATTCCGAAAGGGACCCATTTATCCCCACTCTTTGCTTTCTGTCTGCCAACCAATTTTCTATCCATGTCAGTACCCTGCCCCCACCCAATACCATGTGCCCTAATTTTGCCCACTAATCTCCTATGTGGGACATTTTCACACAAAGAGTGGAGAGTTAACACCCATCTGTAGAATTCTCTGCCACAGAAGGCAATGGAGGCCAATTCACTGGATGTTTTCAAGAGAGAGTTAGATTTTGCTCTTAGGGCTAACAGAATCAAGGGATATGGGGAAAAAGCAGAAATGGGGTGCTGATTTCGGATGATCAGCCATGATCATATTGAATGGCCATGCTGGCTCGAAGGGCCGATGGGCTAGTCCTGCACCTATTTTCTATGTTTCTCTGTGCTGCATCAGCACCAACAACACAGAACACTGTCCCAGGATGTGATGATCAACCACTTAGTCAGAATCATCCAACACGGGAACAGGCCCTTCAGTCCAACTTGCCGCTGTTGACCATGATAGCTCATCTATATTCGTCCACCTGCCTGTGCTTCACCAGCTCCCTCTAAGCCTTTTCTATTGGTGTACCTGTCCAGATGTCTTGTTATAGTACTTGCCTCAATGACATCCTCTGGCAGCTTGCTCCATATACCCACCACCCTCTACATGAAAAAGATGCCCATCAGGTTTCTATTAAATCTCATCCCACGCACCTTAAACCATGTCCTCTGGTTCTTGATTCCCCTTCCCTGTGTAAAAAACTGCTTTCACGCAATCTATTCCGCTCATGGTCTTATACACCTTTGTAAGATCAACCCTCAGCCTCCAGAATGAAGAATAAAGTTCTCGCTTACGCAGCCTCTCCCTATGGATAAGGCTCTGTAGTCTTGGCAATATATTCGAGTATGTTCGAGTTTCACTGTACCAGTTAGTCTGACATCAGTGGTGGGGAAAATGCTGGAGTCAATTATAAAAGACGAAATTGCTGAGCATTTGGATAGCAGTAACGGGATCGTTCCGAGTCAGCATGGATTTACGAAGGGGAAATCATGCTTGACAAATCTACTGGAATTTTTTGAGGATGTAACTAGGAAAATTGACAAGGGAGAGTCAGTGGATTTGGTGTACCTCGACTTTCAGAAAGCCTTCGACAAGGTCCCACATAGGAGATTAGTGGGCAAAATTAGGGCACATGGTATTGGGGGTAGGGTACTGACATGGATAGAAAATTGGTTAACAGACAGAAAGCAAAGAGTGGGGATAAATGGGTCCCTTTCGGAATGGCAGGCAGTGACCAGTGGGGTACCGCAAGGTTCGGTGCTGGGACCCCAGCTATTTACGATATACATTAATGACTTAGACGAAGGGATTAAAAGTACCATTAGCAAATTTGCAGATGATACTAAGTTGGGGGGTAGTGTGAATTGTGAGGAAGATGCAATAAGGCTGCAGGGTGACCTGGACAGGTTGTGTGAGTGGGCGGATACATGGCAGATGCAGTTTAATGTAGATAAGTGTGAGGTTATTCACTTTGGAAGTAAGAATAGAAAGGCAGATTATTATCTGAATGGTGTCAAGTTAGGAGGAGGGGGAGTTCAACGAGATCTGGGTGTCCTAGTGCATCAGTCAATGAAAGGAAGCATGCAGGTTCAGCAGGCAGTGAAGAAAGCCAATGGAATGTTGGCCTTCGTAACACGAGGAGTTGAGTATAGGAACAAAGAGGTCCTTCTACAGTTGTACCGGGCCCTGGTGAGACCGCACCTGGAGTACTGTGTGCAGTTTTGGTCTCCAAATTTGAGGAAGGATATTCTTGCTATGGAGGGCGTGCAGCGTAGGTTCACTAGATTAATTCCCGGAATGGCGGGACTGTCGTATGTTGAAAGGCTGGAGCGATTGGGCTTGTATACACTGGAATTTAGAAGGATGAGGGGGGATCTTATTGAAACATATAAGATAATTAGGGGATTGGACACATTAGAGGCAGATAACATGTTCCCAATGTTGGGGGAGTCCAGAACAAGGGGCCACAGTTTGAGAATAAGGGGTAGGCCATTTAGAACGGAGATGAGGAAGAACTTTTTCAGTCAGAGGGTGGTGAAGGTGTGGAATTCTCTGCCTCAGAAGGCAGTGGAGGCCAGTTCGTTGGATGCTTTCAAGAGAGAGCTGGATAGAGCTCTTAAGGATAGCGGAGTGAGGGGGTATGGGGAGAAGGCAGGAACGGGGTACTGATTGATAGTGATCAGCCATGATCGCATTGAATGGCGGTGCTGGCTCGAAGGGCTGAATGGCCTACTCCTGCACCTATTGTCTATTGTCTATTGTCTATTGTCTATTAATTGGTATACATGACTATCAACAGACCTTTGATATTCGTGAAAATCTTCTCTGCACTCTTTTCAGCTTAATGATATCCTTCCCATAACAAGGTACCCAAAACTGAACACAATAATCCAAATGCAGCCTCACCAATGCCTTGTACAACTGTAACATAACATCCCAACTTTGTACTCAATACCCTGACTGATGAGGGTCAATGAAGCAAAAGCCTTCTTGACCACCCTATCTAAGCCTCTCCCACGATGCGCTCAAAAATATCGTTCACGAACTAGTTCATGATACTACTTCTGAACCTTGGAGGAGATGCTGGTGTTGGGGTGAACCTGCTTCACACTTTGTGGATGTAGATGGCGTAGCTCTCCTGCCTCGATCTCTTGCGTTTCTTGCTGCCATTGGGAGCTGCTTTGAACATGGCTTTTTTGGTGCCCTTTTTGGGAGCTTTTGCGGCTCTGGAATTTCATTCGTTGGATTCAGAATCGCAAATGAGCAGAACACGAATTAAATAACCTGCCCGATCGCCCTGTGCTGAAGTGGAATGAGGAAGGCAAGCAATGTCATTAGCCAGTTTTGACTGAGAAAATGAACATTTTAGTTTAAACCTTTGAATGGAGCTCTGAAGCGAGAATCATAGTCCTCTCTGCCACCAATCATAGACTGCTACAAATGCCCAATAACGCTGACAGGGTAGGGAGGCAGAGTTGGGGGGGGGGGAGGGGGAGTCGCTGGTGAGAATCATCGCTGTGGGGAGGGATACCCAAAATGGTAGCTGCGGCTTACCTGCAGTCCATTTGTCTTTGTGTTTTTGTTGTTTTTTTTGTCTTAATTGTAGTTGTGATGTCGTGTTTTTGTGTTTGTGTACTGTGTGTGTATGTGGGGGGGAGGGGGGGAACTGTAAAATTGTAAATATGTGTCCCTTCCGAACGGAGACCCGACCTTTGTTTTCTGGGTGTTGTCTCCGTTCCTGCTGCGGCCTCCCATCGGCCCAACTACTGGAGCTGGCGGCCTCCAGGGCTCTGGTTCGCTGAGCCCGCGGATCGGACTTACCATCAGCGGAGCCGGCCGTCTTCGGAGGCTGCGGGAGCGGCTGCGACTCGCCTTAGGCTCGGGCTGCGTGGATGCCGACATCGGGAGCTCCAGCAGCGGCAGCGTGTTCGCCCGCCCCGGATCGCGGGGCTTGGGCCGCGGACATTTCACCTTCCGGCGCGGCCTAAAATATGCCGCGGGATTTTTCTCTGCTGGGCGGGGGCTTCAATGTCGGGAGCCACGACCGCCCCGACGTGCAGCAACAGCGGCAGCATGTTCGCCCTCCCCGGATCGGACTTATCATCGGCGGAGCCGGCCGTCTTCGGAGGCTGCGGGAGCGGCTGCGACTCGCCTTAGGCTCGGGCCGCTGCGGACCGTCCGGCGCGGCCTCCAACCACAACAACCTGGCCGCGGGAGAAGACGGCAGGAGAAGGGAAAGACATTGTGGCCTTCCATCACAGTGAGGAGAGGACTGGAGGAGACTCGCTGTGATGGATGTTTTTTTGATGGATGTTTCTTTTTTTGTGTGTTTTTGGGGTTGTGTAATTTTAATGCCTATTTAATGCTTTTATTGTTGGACTGTGGGTGACTGAATTTCGTCCAATATTGGATGACAAATAAAGCTATCTTGAATCTCTTGAATCTTGAGTCACACAGAGGCCAGGCTGTGGAAGGACGACAGATTTCCCCTCCAGACCACCCCACCCCTCAGAGGGAATCAGTGATCCAGATGGGCTTTTACCACAGGCCAGTGCTCACCACACTGACACCTGCTTTTGATTCCACTCAGTCCTCATTAGTCCAGGCCCCTGCATTTCTTAGCCAGGAACTTAACTGCTCTGCTCCACTGACTCTGGGACTCTACACACTGCCGGATTGAAAGGCACTGTGTCAGTCCCACAATAGGACAGCATCACCACGCTTGAAATACCAGAGTGAGCTGGAACTCTGCAGCTGACAGAAATGGACAAGCTGGACCCCAGTCAGGTTCCTCGAGGTTCTCACTCAATCCCCGTCCACAACTTACGAGTGTTATGGATTTAATACGGGTTTTATCTGTTCTGGTCGAGGAGGCTCAGGTACAAAGACTAAAGGCTACCCTGGGGTCAGATGAAATCCCAAGAGAAGAGAGACTTGTTAAAGTTCGCTTCTTCTTAAAACAGACAACACACAATGGGTTAGGTAAACCAACACAAGCTTTACTGGTTGATCAGCCAGCGGGAGTGTCGGGATGTACATCAATCAATTACGCCACAAGTACTTAACTGTTCCGAGCCACCACTCCCCAGAACAAAGACTGGACCAGATGTTTTATGCTGTAAAGATCAAAAATACACATTCCTTAAAGCATTAGTCATGGTCCCAAAATGCTATAGTTCGTCAGCACCTTTCCGGCAAGTCTGAGATTGTCTCTCTTACATAGCCAGGTACATCAAAGGAAGAACAGGAAGGACAGATTTCTAAAGGCATTAGTCCTGGTTCCAATATACAGCAGCCTAAGCCCAGCAGTCTGGGTTTGTCTCTTCTTACCAGTTAGCACTTCCCCACTAGAGAAAGCCTGCTAAAGAAGAATTACGAAGCTACAAAATATAGTCCTGTATCCCCTCATGTATTTAAAGCATTTAACCCTTTCAGACTAAGTGATAGAGATGCACAAACTCAACCACAGGACCAGACAGGGTCACAGAACAAAGGAATGAAATCTCTCACCGTGACGAGGACATTAACCACAGTTAGTGTGTTAGTTAGTTCACACTCACTCACATATATAGTTCACACTCACTCACATATCCTCATCACAACATGCCACAACATACACACACGCATGCACAGTGGATTGCTGCGGCCTTGGCAGAGATTCTTACATCTTTACCAGCCACAAGTAATTACCCAGATGACTGGAGGACAGGAAATGTGGTCCCTTGAGCAGTGAGTTCTACATCAGTGGAAGGGAAATTACTGGTCAAAGTTCAAAGGGACAGGATTTATTTACACAGGCAAAGTTGGCCATTAGGATAATCAGTAGGGCTTTCTTCATTGAAATGGTGCACCACTGATTTGATCAAATAGTTTGAAGAGGTAACTAAGTGTACTGAGTGCAGTGGGGTACATGTTATTTACACAGACTTCAGTCAGGCCTTTGATGAGATCAGGCATTGTTGGCTGATCTAAAAGCTTAGCATAATCAAACGTTGTTTGTGTGATTTTATCAACAGTAAATCATGTTTGACAAACAGACTGCAGTTGGAGGTAAAAACCTAAGATGATTGAGGGGAACATGGAGATATGATGTACAGTACTTAGATTTACAGATGGCATGTGACAAGGTGCCACATGAAAGGCTAATGCACAAGCCAAGAGCTCCCTTTGTTGGGGGAAGTGTGTCAGCACGGATTGAAGACTGGTTGCCACATAGAAGACAGAGATGGAATGAACAAGTCTTTTTCAGGCTGAAACAATGTAACTAATAGACAGAGCCATGGATCAGTCCTGGGCTTTCAATTATTTACTCTCCTACCTCAGCATCAATGATCTACTATGGACTGTTCTTTTCGTTGCACTGCAGACTTCATTGCCAGTTTATGTGACAATTCCACACTTGACTCTTCTCTTGAGGAAGCAGTGTGTATGGATCCAAGTTTGATGATGACACAAAAACGGGTGAAAGGGCATGTTGTGATGAGGATATTTGGACTTTGCAACAGGATACAGAGAGGTTGGGCGAGTGGGAGTAATCTTGGGTAAATGGAGCCTAATGTGGGGAAGTGCGAGGTCATACACTTCAGTAAGAGAAATCAAATGACAGACTGATATAAAAGGAGATAAATTGTAGCTGAGTGAAGCATAAAGGGATCGAGGTTTTCTTGTACACAAATCACAAAAGATCAGCAGGGCAGGTGCCACAAGAGGTGAGGGAGGGAAATGGCATGTTGGCATTTACTGCAAGAGGGTTGGCGTTTAGAAAGAGGAAAGTGTTGTTACAGTTGTACAGGGAGTAGGTGAGGCCACACCTGGAGTACTGGGTACAGTTCTGGTCCTGTCGTGGTTACCGGTGTTCGAAATGAAGCAGATGACACGGAGAATTCTTCAAGAAGTTAAAAGCCTTTATTTGCAAACAACGGCTGGAACAATCAGGATGTCAACCATCTGACTGCCCACTTAGTACACCGGGCAGCCTATTTTTATAGGATTATTCTAAACCTTATCTCCTTTGCATTACCTCATACCCACACTCCTTTCTTCAGTCCTTCATTTCTTTGTAGTACCTGTTTGTCCCGCCACCATTAAATCCCATTTAGTAATATATCCTTATCTCAATGTTCACATCCCTTCATATTTCGCCTCCCTTATTTCCTGCTAGTCCATCCCTCACATCCATCCATCACCCCAAGGCCTATGTTTTTCCTTATCTCTTCTCTTGCCACCATTAAATCCCATTCATTGATGAATGTCTGCATCTCTTCGGATTCTGCTACCCTTATCATCTAGGCTAAAGCAAGGGTACAAGCTAAAGCAAAGGAGTGTTATGTTACAGAGACGTGTCAAGGGAAAAGAATGTCTAGAGCGCCTTAATTAGTCACAGAGAGGCGCCTAATGCCTAAGTAGTTACAAACCTTAAACAACAATGTGTAAAATAATACCGTAACAATGTCTAATGTATAAAATAATATCATGCATAAAATAATATCGTATTATCTCCCATACTCCCCCCTGTGAGACCTACACGGTCTCACAGAAAAAGAAAACCAAAAAACGCACATGTTAACTCAAATCATAAATCCACTCTCAACCATTAGCCCCCCAACTTAGGATTTTATAAAGAATGTGCAGTTTGTCAGTGTTCTTCTTCCAATCATGCTAACATCCTGGGTCACTCAGCCAAAAACCTACCCCCATATGTCTAGGGTAGGAAAAAAGACCCAGCTTCCCTTAGTAATCTTCCAGAGTAAATTGCTCAACAGTATAGTATTCTATCGGAGGGATCTGTTTCTCTTGGAGGTGAAATTTGCCCGTATCCTGGAGCAACGGTAGCTGATTTGCAGTAGCTTTCACTGGAAGAGATTTAATACATGGAAAAACACAACACAATACAATAGCAATTATAAGCAGGGTGATTCCGATAGTCACCCCGACTTTAACCAACCATGCTCCCCATCCGCCTAGAATGTTTTCTAGCCAGCCAAAGAGTTGGTGTCCGTAACCTGCATTCTGTTTAACCTCTTTCCTCAGATTTCTCAATTTATCCATTGCTTTAGTGAAAAGCCCATCCGGACTGGTGTTATTGGGTATAAACGTACAACAGTGTTCCCCAAAAAGGACACAGACCCCCCCTTTCTCAGCCAGTAACCAATCCAGGGCCTGCCTGTTTTGCCATGCCATTTTGCTAGTGGCATCAAGCTGTTCCCCTAAGGCTGTCAGTGCATCCTCAGTATAATTAATAAACCTTTGCTGATTGTAATAAATGTAGTTGATCCATTCTGTGTTTTTTGCAGGTGTGATCCAAAAAAATATTGATTCGAACCCAGCAGTAATCTCATTCCTAGCTTTGAATTCATTTGGGATTCCTCTTGGTTGCCCTATCGCATCCAGGTAGACGCCCTTGGGCATTTGGTCAAACGCTCTCTTCTGCCGAGTGTTCTCAAATACCTCTTGTGATGCCTCCTGTGGGCTGATCACGAGGACCGATTGGACTAACATTACCCTTGCACATAGCCCAGTCCAGTTACGTGGAAGTACATTCTTGGGGCCACCTCCGCACATCCAAAATCTATCTGCTATGGCTATATCTGCTCTCAAAATAGCGTCACATCTTGGCAGTAGGGCAACACTAGTGTGCATGGGCACCCCTATAGGAAGCTGACTCGGATTTGCCTGGTTGCATATCCAGATCTTTTTACAATTGCCTGGGAATCTCCCTACCCGACGTCTGCCATTTAACACTCAAATTGTTCCGTTTCATTTACCTTAACCCCTTGCGGTGGCATGGGGTAGGGTTTTCTGACCTGTGTAAAGTTCCATACATCACAGTACTCTGAGGGCATCACGTGGGAGGATCCTGCTTCGTTTAGACACTCGATTGGGCAGTAATAATCAACATACCACCGTTCTATGTCCGTTGAAGGGTCGTCTAATCTTGTACAATGCGTAAAGTTGTGAGGGTCTGGTATAGCCAGTATTTGTTCCTTGGCTTTGGCGCACACGATGCATTGTGATTGTTGCATAGTGTGTGCCGTATACTGTGCCCACTTATACCAATCATTAGTGGTCGCTGTGCGCCATGCAACTAAGTTATGTGAGTCATCGTCATCCCTATCCTCAATGTTCCTTCGAACCCGCCTCTGTTCCCCTAACTCTAGCAGGGTAGTATTAGGACCAGTCTGGTTCCACCCAGTCCAAAGCTGTGAAATCGAGGGCTCCCAGATCTGATTCGGGAGAGGCACGGTCTGATTCGGGAGAGGCACTATTGCCCCCCACCCCGTCGCCCCTGTCCACATTGTCGCGAGGAGGACAGACGCCCACAACCTCATCGTCAACAACCTCAGAGTCACTAATGTCCCCAAAGACTTCCTTTATGATCTGGTCAATGCTTGATCCTTCCCCTGCGTTTTCGTTCTCACGCTCGCTTACCTTTTCTCCTGTATTTTCGTTCTCACGCTCGCTTACCTCTTCTCCTGTATTTTCGTTCTCTTTCCCGTTTACCTCGAGGTCATTCACAGGTTGTGCCTGTGGGACAGTCCTTATACAATGATTGAGATGGTACCAAACCGGCCCTCTAGCTGAACAGCAGTCGGTGAGGCCTTGGTTACTATGAACGGTCCTTCCCTTCTCGGCTCATTCCACCTTTGTCGAAAGGCTCGCACATAGACCTGATTTCTGGGTTTAATAGGTCCTTCTCCCTGGTCCGCCTCTGGCTCCTTTTGCTTTTCCTGTGTGTAAATAGACTTGTGTATCATAGTTAACTGTTGCATGTATTGTTTAAGTTCTACCTCTAATTGCTCCAAACTTGGTCCCTTGTAAGGACCTCTCCATTTGGGCATCGGCATGGGTCTGCCAGTGAGCATCTCATGTGGTGTTAAATGAGTTATTCGATTAGTTTGCATGCAACAGCTCATTAATGCCAATGGCAGGGCATCAATCCAATTTAACTTTGTAGTTGCGCAAATCTTGTTCAATTTAGCCTTCAATGTTCCATTAACTCTTTCTACCATGCCCTGAGATTGAGGGTGGTATACACACCCAAATCTTTGTTTCACTCTCAGGGCTTGCAGCACCAACTTAACTGTTTTTTGAATAAAAGCCGCTCCATTGTCGGAACTGATTTCGGTTGGTATACCGAATCGTGGGATGACCTCATTTGTCAGAAACTTGACTACAGTTCCTACACCTAAATCCTTAGATGGTACTGCCTCCACCCATCTGCAAAATCTATCAATTACTACCAGCATATACCTTTTCCCTCTTACTTTTTTCAGCATGTCCACATAGTCAATAACCAGGTGCCTAAATGGTCCTTCGGGCACAGGTATATGTCCTATAGGTGTTGTTATTCCCTTTCTAACATTGTTTTGAGCACATATCTCACATTGTGACAAAATGTAATCTACTGAAGCCTGTAGATAGGGTGACCAAAATCCATCTCTCTTTATCTTCCTTAACACTTCCCCCCTTGCACAGTGGTCTAGCCCATGCGCTTCTGATTTGAGAATGGTCAGCAGAGGTGTAGGTGCTACCAGCAAACCTTCTTCCGTAGTCCACAGGCCCTCTACATTCTGTTTGGCTCCCCTCTGTCTCCACATTGTTTGTTCAGCTAAAGTAGCCCTACCTTGCATCGCAACTATATCCTCCTGTGTGGTTTGCAGGTTCAAATCTACCTGCGGGGCAATAATGGCTGATTGGCATCCAGACGCTTTTCTGGCTGCTTCGTCTGCGGCATGATTGCCCTTTGTGATCATGTCGTTTCCCTTTTTATGTGCCTGGCATTTAACGATAGCTAGTGCCTTAGATTTAGTCATTGCCTTTATTAGGTCTGAAATTTGCTGAAAATGCTGTATGGGGTCCCCATTGCTTTTCTTGAAGCCACGCTGCTTCCATACTGCCCCAAACAGGTGACAGACCCCATGTGCATATGCTGAATCTGTGTAAATGTCAGCTTTCTCACCCTCCATCATTTCACACGCTGTTGTTAAAGCCTTAATCTCTGCTAACTGGGCTGAACAAGGTTGTGGGCAAGCTTCTAATCTGATTGTTTGAAAACCTGATTGGTCCTGCTGCACTACTGCAAATCCTGCATGATTGCCATCATAATCCCTATAGCATGAACCATCCACAAACAAAACTTTCTTGTCCGTCCTTAATTTAGAAAAAACCATCGTTTCCCCAACGCAATCATGGGGTTCCCCCTCATAGTTAAGTGGAACATAATCAGCTATGTTACTTGTGGTGCATCTTTGTATTGTAATGTCTGGGAATGTCAACAGCATTTGAAATGCTATTATTCTGGCTGGTGTTAATACAAACTTCCTCTTCTCCAACAGCTCTACTACTTTATGGTGTGTATATATAGTTACAGGATAGCCCATGGTTATAGATGAGGCTTTGTTGTACGCATAGTGCAACACAGCCAGTCCCTGATAGCAGGGTGGGTAACCCTGCGCCACCTCATCTAATTTTGTACTGTAGTATACTACAGGCTGCTTAGCTTTACCTATGCCTGTTTCCTGCATCAGTACTGCTGCAGCGTAGCCCTCCTGCCTGTTGGAAACATACAAGTGAAAGACCCTCTCATAATTTGGCAGGGCCAGGGCTGGGGCTGACTGTAACTCTCGCTTAATGGTGTTAAAAGCTGTCTCCGCCTCCTCATTCCATTGTAAAACATTTCTCAAAGTTGTGTGTCCCGCTTCCTTCAGTATTTTTCTCAATGGCATCACAATTTCAGCATATTCTCCAATCCAGTCTGAGCTATATCCAGACATTCCCAAAAATGTCATCATTTGCTTTACTGTCTGAGGCTTGGGAGCTTTAATTATTGCCTCAATTTGATCTGGTGCTATAGCCTTTACTCCCTTGGAGATCAACCGTCCTAAATATTCCACCTGTTGCTTACAAAACTGCAACTTCTTCCTGGACACTTTATGGCCTCTGTGCGCCAGCCTTTCCAAAAGAGTCAGGGTGTCTTGCTCACATTGCTCCTCACTTTCAGAGCAGACCAACAAATCATCCACATACTGTATTAACGTACTATGTAGGGATATACCTTCCAAATCTGCCTTCAGTACCTGATTGAAAACATGAGGCGAAAACATGCGGCATCCTAGTATAAGTATATTGAATGCTCCTGTAAGTAAATGCAAACAAAAACTGGCATTTTTCCGCTAACGGTACGCTAAAGAATACTGAGCAGAGATCAATCACTGAAAAGTACACTGCCTCCGGTGGAATGTTAGTCAGCAGTGTGTGTGGGTTTGGAACCACTGCTGGCCAATCTTCCACCACCTCGTTGACTACTCGCAAATCATGTACTAATCTCCACCTTGACTTGTCTGCTTTTAAAACTGGCAACAGCGGGATGTTACAAGGACTTTTTGTCTTGACGAGTACTCCCGCCTCCAACAAACCCTGTATAGTTACTGCTATGCCTTCCTCTGCTTCTGGCTTTAAGGGGTATTGTGGTTTCCTTGGCAAAATTGCCCCCTGCTTCAGTTCTATTTCTACCGGGTTTGCGGATTTCACTTTTCCAACATCTGTATCATGATGTGACCACAGGCCAAGTGGCAGCCTGGTTAACATGTCTTCCTTTGTCTGACCTTCTCCCTTCTGTAATAAACATAGATGTTGCTGGGGACAAATTTCAACCTCTTTTGTCGTTCCCACCATATCTATGCTCACCACTATCTTGACATAATTATCGTCCTCAGATTTCCATACCTTCGGTGTAATTCTTTTCCAGTTAACAATAGTGTTTACTTGCTTCATCATGAGCCCCAAGTCCCTGGACTGATATCCCTTATTTACTAGTAATGTCATATGGGGTGCAGCACCCGGCACCCCATACCATTTGTCAAAAAAGGTTTTCCATTTGATCTGTAAGGCTGCCCCTTGTTTTCCAACTATTATAGCTTCTGCCCTTAAGTGATGCTGACCGCATGTTCCCAGGCGCCACAACCTTTCCTGCCCTATGTCCTGGGTTTCGTCAAAACGTATTGTACAATGTAGTTCAGTTTTGGGTGGGGTTGCTTCGGGTAATATGATCATTACTCCCTCTTTCCATCTGTTCCACGTATTCCAAATTTGATCTTCTATATTTCCTATCCAAATTACATTAGCTTTCCTAGCTTCCCCCATAAACAGCTGGGTATTTAATTTCTCCACGTTCAGGCCATTTCTGGTACATTCTAACTTTAATTCCAGCTTCAACAAGGTATCCCTACCTAGCAGATTAATGGGGGTTCCTTTAGATACCAATATCGGTAATATTATTTCCCTATTACTCATTTTTAAACTTACGGGGGTTGTGCATCGTGTTAACTGTGTTTTTCCCGAGAACCCTACAGTTTTAATAAATTTTCCTGACATGGGAAGGTGGGAGGCATACTGCGGCTGCACACAAGTATATGTAGCGCCAGTGTCTATCATCATAGGTGTTACTCGTCCCCCCAAAATTACCTGAACCATGGGTTCTTCTTCTGCCTCCTGTGTTATCATTGGGTAAAGTCCCTTCCCATCCGGGTTCTCTGGGCACCCCTAGTATCTAGCATAGGGATTCACAAGTCCAGTCGGGCCTCCGGCCGAGCCGGTTGGGGCTCATCCCCTGTGGGTCCCTGTTGGTACGGGCCAGGCCACGGACAGTGTGGGCAGTTCCTCCTCAGGTGCCCTACCTGATTGCATCCCCAACATATTCTATCAACTACCTGTCTGCCTACTGGCCTTCCTCTTCCCCTTCCTTGTGTTCCCCCTTGAGGGCCCCAATCCTGTCGGGGCTGATTCCCTGATCTGTTTTGCCCCTGATAGGACATTTGAGGAGAAGCTCCCCCAAAGACATTTATTATTGGCATGGGATTCTCTGGCCTCTGCCTGGCTCTGTCATAGGACTCACTCTGCATCAGTGTATCGTTCACTTCTGCTGTTTCAGCCAGGTCTGCTGTTACTGCCAGCATTTTCTTTCCTTTTTCACGCTCTTTCTTTTTTAGTTCTTCTAGTTGCATTTGCATCAACTTTCTCTGCACCTCTTCTTGTTGGTTCTCCATTTTTTGTCTCTCCTTACATTTGTCGACTGCATGAACCAGGTGGTCCCTGAACTGGGAGTGGGATATGGTTGACAATTCCACCACCTCCTCCAGTCTGGACTTAACTCGAGGAGACATGGCGTCCACTATAGCGGTCCGAAACAAAGCGGTCATCAACTCGTTACCGTCTATGTTTTGTTCGGTTTCAAGTCTCCACTTTTTCAGTTGATCCTCCAGATAAGCCGCTGGGTTCTCCGTGTCCCCCAGCGGTTCTCCTTTCAATGTCTTTAGGTTCACTTTGAGCGGGTAACAGTCTCTGAGGGCCTGCCATACCCTCTGCCTGACTCGATCAAATGGCGTGCCATCAATCATCGGGTTATTTGCTGCGTTTTTTATCCCAGCCATTTCACATAGTTCTGCTAACTTCGTGGTTCCTATTACCTTCACCAGTAGTGCCTTCAAATCTCCCATAGCCAATAATCATCCTGTAGTCTCCTCCTCAAAGGCCCTAATCCATTTTCCTGCCCCGTTATATATGCTGGGCAAGGTGTTTTTCAGCCCTTCTAGGTCTCGGGTCGCCCAAGGAATATACTGGGTTTGTCCTGCCTTTTTCAAAAGTAACGGCATCATTCCATCCCTCAGCTCCTGTCTCTCGTTCACCATCTCTTGTTGTGGCTCTATCTGTATACTTTCCCACCTCATTCTTTCCTGGGCATACCCCTGGCTTTCCTTTCTTTCTCTTTCTATAGTTTTTTCCAACTCCCTCATCTCCATCTCTAAGTGCTTCATGGATGCCTCTATTTCTCTTCTACGCTCCCTTGTTCTTTCCCCATCACTTTCTAATTCTGCTTCATTCTCACAGTTTTGCCCTGTTGATTAATGCCTGTTGATTAATGCCTGTTGATTACTCGCCTGTGTTTCTGCGTTGCGGTCTCCCTCATACTCCTCATTTGCTGCCTGACGGATCTCACAAATCTTTCTGTACCTGAGATCCCTGAGGACCTGCAATCTTTTAATGTCTCCTTCTAGTTCCTGTTCTTCTTGCCTTATCCTTTCCTTTTCTCGCTGCCCCCTTCTTTGTCTATATTCCTTTATGTCTTGCCCATTCCTCCAAACTTCGACCTCTCCCTCTATCTCCACTATCCCTTTCACCAACGGGCATTGCTTTATTCCGTACTGGCTGGAATAGGGAGGAAAGATACCCAGGGTCCCTTAGGCTGGGGTACAGAGTTGATTTTTCCCCCTGAAGCTCCTGACTTTCATGCTGTTTTTCGGGTTTTTCACTCTTGTTTGGGGTGGTATTCTTTTCCTGGTATGCTTTCCTCAGCCTTTCTCCTTCTATTCTAAACAATTTAAGCACGCCTAGTTCTTTTTCCTTTTTTGTTACTCGGATTTCTGATTTATCCTTAGGCTTATAGTTCTTAATCAGCACTTCCATTTCGTCACACATATTTATATCAAATGTGCCTTCCCTGGGCCATTTTGTGACTAATTTTCCCGTCCTTTTTTCCCATTTTTTAGTGTTTTTTAATATCCTTTTTGGATATGGGGAATTTCTTACTTAGTATTTCAACTGCAGTTATTTTATTCATTGTACTAGTCTTATTTTAGTGCACTTGGTCAGTCAGTTTAAATGCAGTTCTTGTTCTCACTCCGTTCGTCTCTATAGTCACTATGCTACCTACTACGCTATTTCTATTTTCCACAGATCTACTATATTCCTTTAATATTTTGCAATTTTTATTTTTTACAGTTCAACTATAATTCCTTTAATATTTTGCAATTTTTTATTTTTTATGTTATCCAATTATTCCAATTTTTGATCCTGCCCGAACAGACCCCTAGCCGACCAGAGTAATCCCCGGTTAACTAGAGCGGTATCCACAGGACGTTTTATCCTGCCTATCCAGACCCCTAGCTAACCAGAGTGATCCCCAGTTAACTAGAGCGGTATCCACAGGACGTTATAGGGAGAAGGCCAATGATGATGATTTCAGATTTGTTGCAGTAGCAGCAGCAATCAGCAGTAGCAGCAGCAGCAATCACCAGTAGCAGCAGCAGCAATCAGCAGTAGCAGCAGCAGCAGCAGCAATCAGCAGTAGCAGCAGCAGCAAGCAGCAGCAGTAGCAAGCAGCAGCAAGCAGCACCAAGCTGTGTTGCTTGGGAAGTAGTGTGTGGGGATTGTGTGGGGATTGTGTGGGGATAATAAGGAGTAAGACCTGTGTGATCTCCCGGACTAGTTTCGATCGCCTAGCTTGGGGTCGGAGAGGAATTTCCCGGATTTTTTCCCAAATTGGCCTGGGTTTTTTATCCGGTTTTTCGCCTCTCCCAGGAGATCACTCAGTTCTTTTGGGTGGGCGGTTGGAGCGGTTGGAGTAGCGGCCGGGCGGTAGGTTTAGTAACCGAGCGCGGGGCTTTGTTTGGAGAGTATGACTGCCAGGGCAGTTTTTTGTTCTGGGTGTCAGATGTGGGGAATCTGGGAGTCTGATAGTCTTCCAGACATCCACATCTGCGCCAGGTGTGACGAGATGGGGCTCCTAAGGGACCGTATTAGGAACCTGGAGCGGCAGATTGATGACCTCCGTCTGATCAGGGAGAGTGAGGAGGTTATAGATAGGAGTTACAGGGAGGTGGTCACTCCTAGACCACGGGAGGTAGACAAGTGGGTCACTGTTAGGGGGGGCAAGGAACAGAGGCAGGGACTAGGGAGTACCCCAGTGGCTGTACCCCTTGGAAATAAGTACTCCTGTTTAAGTACTGTTGGGGGGGACAGCCTACCTGGGGGCAACGACGGTGCCCGGGCCTCTGGCAAGGAGTCCGGCCCTGTTGCTCAGAAGGGTAGGGAAAGGAAGAGGAGAGCAGTAGTAATAGGGGACTCTATAGTGAGGGGGTCAGATAGGCGTTTCTGTGGACGCAGTCGGGAGACCCGGATGGTGGTTTGCCTCCCTGGTGCCGGTGTCCGGGATGTGTCTGAGCGTGTCCAGGATATCCTGAAAGGGGAGGGAGAGGAGCCAGAGGTCGTGGTACATATAGGTACCAACAATATAGGTAGGATAAGGGAAGAGGTCCTGAAAGGAGAATTCAGGGGGCTAGGAAGAGAGTTAAAAAAAAGGACTTCCAAAGTAATAATCTCAGGCTTACTGCCTGTGCCACGCGATAGTGAGAATAGGAATGGAGTGAGGTGGAGGATAAATACGTGGCTGAGGAACTGGTGCAGGGAGCAGGGTTTCAAGTTTCTGGATCATTGGGACCTCTTCTGGGGGAAGTATGACCTGTACAAAAAGGACGGGTTGCATCTGAACCCGAGGGGAACCAATATCCTGGCGGGGAGATTTGCTAAAATAACTGTGGAGACTTTAAACTAGTACGGTTGGGGGGAGGGACTCAAACACAGATAGCTAATAGGCAGTGTGTGAGGCAGGAGGCAGAAAAGGGAAACACTCAGACCCAATATGTAGGAGAGAAAGAAGGGAAAAGAAATAAACTGAGAATAAGAAATGATGGGTCCCTTAAATGTGTATATTTTAATGCTAGGAGCATTGTAAGAAAGGTGGATGAGCTTAGAGCCTGGATTGACATCTGGAAGTATGATGTTGTGGCGATCAGTGAAACATGGTTGCAGGAGGGTTGCGATTGGCAATTAAATATTCCAGGATTTCATTGTTTCAGATGTGATAGAATCGGAGGGGCAAGAGGTGGGGGTGTTGCATTGCTTGTCAGGGAGGATATCACAGCAGTGCTTTGGCAGGACAGACTAGAAGGCTCGATTAAGGAGGCTGTTTGGGTGGAACTCAGAAATGAGAAAGGTTTAGCAACACTTATAGGGGTGTATTATAGACCGCCAAATAGGGAACGAGAATTGGAAGAGCAAATATGTAAGGAGATAGCAGATATTAGTAGTAAGCACAGAGTGGTGATTGTGGGTGATTTCAATTTTCCGTATATAGACTGGGAATCACATTCTGTTAAAGGGCTGGATGGTTTGGAGTTTGTAAAATGTGTGCAGGATAGTTTTTTGCAGCAATACGTAGAGGTGCCTACCAGAGAAGGGGCAGTGTTGGACCTCATGTTAGGAAATGAGATGGGTCAGGTGACGGAGGTATGTGTTGAGGAGCACTTTGGGTCTAGTGATCATAATGCCATTAGTTTCAATATCATTATGGAGAAGGTCAAATCTGGACCAAGGGTTGAGATTTTGGATTGGAGAAAGGCTAATTTTGAGGAGATGAGAAAGGATTTAAAAGGAGTGAAATGGAAATTGTTGTTTTATGAAAAGGATATAATAGAGAAATGGAGGATATTTAAAGGTGAAATTTTGAGAGTACAGAGTCTTTATGTCCCTGTTCGGTGGAAAGGAAAGAATAATAATTTGAAAGAGCCGTGGTTTTCCAGGGAAATTGGACACTTGGTTCGGAAAAAGAGGGAGATATACAATAAATATAAGCGGCAGGGAGTAAATGAGGTTCTTGAGGAATATAAAGAATGTAAAAGGAATCTTAAAAAGGAAATTAGAAAAGCGAAAAAAAGATATGAGGCTGCTTTGGCAAGTAATGTAAAAGTAAACCCCAAGGGGTTCTACAGATATGTCAATAGCAAAAGGATAGTGAGGGGTAAAATTGGTCCATTAGAGAGTCAGAGTGGACAGCTATGTGCTGAGCCGGAAGAAATGGGGGAGATATTAAACAATTTCTTTTCTTCGGTATTTACCGAGGAGAAGGATATTGAATTATGTGAGGTAAGCGAAACAAGTAGAGTAGTGATGGAAATTAGGAGGATTAAAGAAGAGGAGGTACGGACACTTTTGAAGAATATAAAAGTGGATAAGTCTCCAGGTCCTGATAGGATATTCCCTAGGACATTGAGGGAAGTTAGTGCAGAAATAGCAGGGGCTATGACGGAAATATTTCAAACGTCATTAGAAACAGGGATGGTGCCGGAAGATTGGCGCATTGCGCATGTTGTGCCTTTGTTTAAAAAAGGTTCTAAAAGTAAACCTAGCAATTATAGACCTATTAGTTTGACGTCTGTGGTGGGAAAATTAATGGAAAAGATACTTAGGGACAATATATATAATTATTTGGATAATCAAGGCCTGATTAGAAACAGTCAACATGGATTTGTGCCTGGAAGGTCATGTTTGACTAATCTTCTTGAATTTTTTGAAGAGGTTACCAGGGAAATTGATAAGGGCAAGGCTGTGGATGTTGTCTATATGGACTTCAGTAAGGCATTTGACAAGGTTCCACATGGAAGGTTGATTAAGAAGGTTAAATCGTTGGGTATTAATAGTGAGGTTGCAAGATGGATTCAACAATGGCTGAATGGGAGATACCAGAGGGTAACGGTTGACAATTGTATGTCAGGTTGGAGGCCAGTGTCTAGTGGAGTGCCCCAAGGATCTGTGTTGGGTCCACTGTTGTTTGTCATTTACATTAATGATCTGGATGATGGTGTGGCAAATTGGATTAGTAAATATGCAGATGATACTAAGATAGGTGGAGTAGTTGATAGTGAGGTAGATTTTCAAAGTCTACAGAGAGACTTGGGCCTTTTGGAAGGGTGGGCTGAAAGATGGCAGATGGAGTTTAATGCTGATAAGTGTGAGGTGCTGCATTTTGGTAGGACAAATCAAAATAGGACGTACAGGGTAAATGGTAGGGAATTGAGGAATGCAGTGGAACAGAGGGATCTGGGAATAACTGTGCATTGTTCCCTGAAAGTGGAATCTCATGTGGATAGGGTGGTGAAGAAGGCGTTTGGTATGCTTGCCTTTATAAATCAGAGCATCGAGTATAGAAGTTGGGATGTAATGTTGAAATTGTACAGGGCATTGGTGAGGCCGAATCTGGAGTATGGTGTGCAGTTCTGGTCGCCAAATTATAGGAAGGATGTCGACAAAATGGAGAGGGTACAGAGGAGATTTACTAGAATGTTGCCTGGGTTTCAGCACTTAGGCTACAGAGAGAGGTTGAACAGGTTGGGTCTTTATTCTTTGGAGCGTAGAAGGTTGAGGGGGGACTTGATAGAGGTTTTTAAAATTTTGAGAGGGACGGACAGAGTTGACGTGGGTAGGCTTTTCCCTTTGAGAGTGGGGAATATTCCAACAAGGGGACATAGCTTCAGAATTGAGGGACAAAGGTTTAGGGGTAACATGAGGGGGAACTTCTTTACTCAGAGGGTTGTGGCTGTATGGAATGGGCTTCCGGTGGAAGTGGTGGAGGCTGGCTCGATTTTATTATTTAAGAGTAAATTGGATAGGTATATGGATAGGAGGGGATTGAAGGGTTATGGTCTGAGTGCAGGTAGATGAGACTAGGTCAGGGAGAATGGTCGGCGTGGACTGGTAGGGCCGGACAGGCCTGTTTCCATGCTGTAGTTGTTATATGTTATATGTTTTATCCTGCCCATCCAGAACCCTAGCTAACCAGAGTAATCCCCGGTTAACTAGAGCGGTATCCACAGGACGTTTTATCCTGCCTATCCAGACCCCTAGCTAACCAGAGTGATCCCCGGTTAACTAGAGCGGTATCCACAGGACGTTTTATCCTGCCCGTCCAGAACCCTAGCTAACCAGAGCAATCCCAGGTTAACTAGAGCAGTATCCACAGGACGCCTCATCTATTCAGTCCCCTATCCTCTTAGGGCGGTATCCACGAGGTCTTCGTGACGTCACAAATCCACTTTCTTAACTTATCTATTTTCTATTTACCCCACTGCGCAGCCCTCTTGAGCAATCCTCCGGGTCTCTTTTTAGAATAGTTTAGACAGATTCTTTGGATCGGAGAGGCCCTTTAACCGCCTAGACGCTTCTGTGTCACCAGCGGCCCCCCGTTTCAACAGGTTATAAGTCCAAATGAAGCGGAAAACCGCCTACCTTTTAGCGGGTGGCCACCCTTGTCCTGTTGTTCCGGGGAGACCCCGTGGGGCTAGGAAGCGCCCTTGGCTGGTCGTCCTTTATCGAACGGGCCTCTTTCCGATCCTGCCGACTACGCCAATTTTGTCGTGTGTACCGGTGTTCGAAATGAAGCAGATGACACGGAGAATTCTTCAAGAAGTTAAAAGCCTTTATTTGCAAACAACGGCTGGAACAATCAGGATGTCAACCATCTGACTGCCCACTTAGTACACCGGGCAGCCTATTTTTTATAGGATTATTCTAAACCTTATCTCCTTTGCATTACCTCATACCCACACTCCTTTCTTCAGTCCTTCATTTCTTTGTAGTACCTGTTTGTCCCACCACCATTAAATCCCATTTAGTAATATATCCTTATCACAATGCTCATATCCCTTCATATTTCGCCTCCTTTATTTCCTGCTAGTCCATCCCTCACATACATCCATCACCCCAAGGCCTATGTTTTTCCTTATCTCTTCTCTTGCCACCATTAAATCCCATTCATTGATGAATGTCTGCATCTCTTCGGATTCTGCTACCCTTATCATCTCGGCTAAAGCAAGGGTACTAGCTAAAGCAAAGGAGTGTTATGTTACAGAGACGTGTCAAGGGTAAAGAATGTCTAGAGCGCCTTAATTAGTTACAGAGAGGCGCCTAATGCCTAAGTAGTTACAAACCTTAAACATCAATGTGTAAAATAATACCGTAACAATGTCTAATGTATAAAATAATATCATGCATAAAATAATATCGTATTATCTCCCATAGTCCCTGAACTGAAGAACGGATACGCTGGCTGAGGACTCAGCCCAGAAGAGCTACAGGAGGATGATTACTGGGAGATGGTTCACTAGGATGTTCCCTGGATCAGAACATTCTAGTTACAAGAAGAGATTGGATAGAATGGGGTGTTTTCCCCAGGGTGGAGGAGTCTGAGGGGTGATCTGATCTGAGGTGCACAAAATCATCAGGAGATCCATATGGTAAACATAAGGTGGTGCGGGCACCCAAAGCAGATTAAAGGGGAGGAGGTTTAGAGTGAACTTGAGTGGTATCTACTTCACACACATAGTGGTTGGAATCTGGAAAGCACTGCTGAGGAGGTTGTTGATGCAGGTAAGCTTGCAACATTGTAGCATCCCAATACAAATTCAATCACCAAGCAGAGAAAGCTACGGCCCACCGGGGATAAATGGGACCCATTCCTTCTCTCCAGTGATGCTGCCTGCCCCGCTGAGTTACTCCAGTATTTTGTGTCTATCTTCGATTTAAACCAGCATCTGCAGTTCCTTCCTACATACGGAGGCTAATCTTTGTAGGAAAGAAACTGGAGATGCTGGTATAAATCGAAGGTAGACACAAAATGCTGGAATATCTCAACGGGTTAGGCAGCATCTTTGGAGAGAAGGAAAGCAGACCTCCCAACACTTGATTTTACAAATTCAGAATTTTGATGTCCAAAATTCAGCATTTTACACCAAAATTCATAATATGGCGTGTAATGCAACTTTTCAGCAAACAAATGGTATGCACGCCCAATGCGCGTACGCGATGCGCTACATTCATGTGTGGAAAACTACTATTATTTCCAACAGTCTGTAGTTCTTGCACTACATGTACAATGTCAGACCTGTCATGAGTATATTCAGTCTGAAGAAGGGTCTCGACCCGAAACGTTGCCCATTCCTTCTCTCCCGAGATGCTGCCTGACCTGCTGTGTTACTCCAGCATTGTGTGAATAAATACCTTCGATGAGTAAATTCTGCTATTTATAGAAAGATTATTGAACAGAAATATTTTTCACAACACAAAGAAAAAATTGATTTGTTTTGTTATCTCTGTTTTGCTACACAAAATGTATGACTAAGTTATGAAGAAAGAGTTTCATTTAAAACTGCACATACCTAATTTCATTGAACACATACTTGCTCCAGTGATCTTCAACAGCATATCACAAAAGTCCATGGTCCCCCCACCCCCTGCTACCCTCTCCACCACCCCCACTACCCTCTCCACCAACTCCCCCCTACTCCCCCTTTCCCCAGCCTCCCGTCCAACCCCCCACTCCCGCCTCCGCCCTACTCACCCCCTTTCCCGCCCTCCCTACCCCATCTTTTCCCTCACCTTCACTACCCCTCCCCCGACCCCCACTCCCCCCTCCCCTGCACCCCATCCCCTCTCAAAATCAACGGGCCTCGCGCTATGCAGCGAGGCAAGCGACGAGGCGAGGCCAACGGCATGTCAAGGCGAGGCCAGCGGCGAGGCCAGCGGCGAGAGGCGGGGCGGGGCGAGAGGCAGGACGAGCGGCGAGGTATGGGTTTTGCGGAACAATGTGAGGTGAATTCACAGTGGCGGAAATGAAATAAGAAAGCGGAATCTTTCCACCAAATCCGGAAGGGTTGGGAGGTCTGGGAATGGGTGACGTTTTTCTGGTCGAGACCCTTCTTCAGACTGATTTCAGGAGAGGGGGGTGGGACAAAGATAGAATGTGCCACTGTATGTTTCTTTTTTTTTTTCCTAATCAGATGTGCAGCACTTTGGTCAACGTGGGTTGTTTTTAAATGTGCTATACAAATAAAATTGACTTGACTTGACTTGACTTGGTCAGGAAGACTAGTGGGAGAACTGGAAAGGGGGAGGGGATAAAGAGGGAAAGCAGGGACTATCAGAAGTTAAAGTCAATGTTCATCCTGCTGGGGTGTAAACTACTCATGTGAAATATGAGGTGCTGTTCCTTCAATTTGCGCTGGGCCTCACTCTGACAATGGAGGAGGCCCGGGATAGAAAGATCAGATTGAGAATGGGGATCTAGTCGTGCAGGTCCATTGTTCCTTGAAGGTGAAGTCGCAGGTAGATCAGGTGGTCAAAAAGCTTTTGGAACATAGGCCTTCATCAGCCAGAGTATTGAGTATAGAACGCAGATACAAAATGTTGGAATAACTCAGGGGTTTGGCAATATCTCGGGAGAGAAGGAACGGATGACGCTTTGGTCGAGACCCTTCTTCAGACTGTAGAATTTGGGAGGTCATGTTGCAGTTGTATAAGACGTGGGTGAGGCCGTATTTAGAGTATTGTGTTCAGTTCTGGGCACCGTGTTAGAGAAAAGATGTCAAGCTTGAAAGGGTGTAGAGAAGACTTACGAGCATCAGCCACCTGAAAGGAAGCATGCAGGTACAGCAGGCAGTGAAGAAAGCCAATGGAATGTTGGCCTTCATAACAAAAGGAGTTGAGTATAGAAGCAAAGAGGTCCTCCTGCAGTAGCACAGGGCCTTAGTGAGACCACACCTGGAGTACTGTGTGCAGGTTTGGTCTCCAAATTGGAGGAAGGACATTCTTGCTATTGAGGGGGTGCAGCATAGGTTCATGAAGTTAATTCCCCGAATGGCGGAACTGTCGTATGTTGAAAGACTGGAGCGACTGGACTTGTATACACTGGAATTTAGAAGGATGAAGGTCTTATTGAAACATATAAAATTATTAAGGCAGGAAACATGTTCCCAATGTTGGGGGAGTCCAGAATCAAGGGCCACAGTTTTAGAATAAGGGGTAAGCCATTTAGAATGGAGATGAGGAAAAACCTTTTCACTCAGAGTTGTAAATCTGCGGAATTCTCTGCCTCAGAAGGCAGTGGAGGCCAATTCTATGGATGCTTTCAAGAGAGAGTTAGATAGAGCTCTTAATGATAACGGAGTCAGGGGGTATGGGGAGAGGGCAAGAACGGGGTACTGATTGTGCATGATCAGCCATGATCACATTGAATGGCGGTGTTGGCTTGAAGGGCTGAATGGCCTACTCCTGCAGCTTTTGTCTATTATCGCATACAACAAATAATGCTCCTACATTTTCGCCATTTCCAACGGGATCCTAACACTAGTCACATCTTCCCATCTCCACCCATTTCCACCTTCCGCAGAAACCGTTCTCTCCGCAACTCCCTGGTTAACTCATCTCTTCCCACCCAAACCACCCCCTCCCCAGGTACCTTCCCTGCAACCACAGGAGATGCGACACCTGTCCCAAAACCTCCTTCCTCGACTATGTCCAGGGATCCCAAAAGTCCTTTCAGGTTAGGTAGAAGATCAATTGCACCTCTTCCAAATTCATCTACTGTATCCGTTGTTCAAGATGCGGACTCATATACATCGGCGAGACCAAATGCAGACTGTTCGATCATTTCGCTGAACACCTTTGCTCCGTCCACCTGAACCTACCCGATCTCTCGGTTGCTAAACACTTTAATTCTCCTTCCCTTTCCGACACTGACCTTTCTGTCCTAGGTCCCCTCCATTGTCAGAGTGAGGCCAAACACAAATTGGAGGAATAGCATCTCATATTTCGCTTGAGCAGCTTACAGCCCAGAGGTATATTGATTTCGCTAATTTCAACTAACCCCGGCATTCCCTCTCTCTCTATCCCTCCCTCACCCAAGCCGCACCAGCTTCTCGTTTTCACCCAACAAACAGCTAACAATGGCCTGTTTCCTTTATCATTGTTACTTTTTTGCATATCTTTCATCCATTGTTCTTTATGTTTCTACATCATACTCTAGATCTCTCATTTCCCTTTTTCCCAACTGAAGGGTCTCGATCCGAAAGTCACCCATTCATTCTCTCCAGAGACGCTGACGGTCCCGTTGAGTTACTCCAGCTTTTTGTGACACTGAGGCCTCCAATTTGTGAAGCCAAAGAATGTGAGCAAGAAAAGGGGGCCACAGATAGAGGAGAACAAAGATTTCAGAGGGTCACAGGAGTGGAGGAGGTGACAGACTGAGTGAGGGTGTGAGGACCAAGGAGGGATTGGTACACTAGGATGAGAATGCTCAAACTGAGGCAGGGAGTAAGACACTAACACACTCACTGTTCACTGCCCGGCAGGCAGGAAGAGAAGACCCCGATGTCCACAGTGGAGGAGCAGTCAGGCCCACAAGACTCCACCAGTCAGGCCCCAGATCCACACGGGAATGGCAGAGAGCAAGGACCAGCTCGTCTGATACAATCGCCGCTTTCTCCATCTCTCCAAACCAGTCTGCAAACCACAAGAGCATCCGTGAGATCACCTCTCATTCTTCTCAACTCCAGCAAGTACAGACCGACCCCACTTCAGTCCAGTCCTTTACCTCAGGCTCCACCCCCGGGCCCAGGCCCCTCCCCCTCCGTGGGACTCGCCGCCGCCCCGCGCCGCGGACCGGTCGGTTGCCAGGGGAACGACGTCAGTGACGCCAAACGGTGTCTGTGGCGTCATCGCGCAAATGGCTCGCCGACGTTTTCCCGCATCATGTGACCCGGGCCGCAACCCGGGGGGAGGGGAAGAGTGAGCTGTCAATCAGAGAAGCCGCTGCGGGCAGTCACTTTTCCCAGGAGGGAAACTGATCTGCCAACAGTCATAAAACACAAGGTACATGATATTTGATATTGAGTTGCCAGAAACTGAATTATTTTAATAATTGTAAAAATAATTAATTTCAATTTATCAATTTAAAATACTTTATTGGCATGATAAGATACATCATTATATTGCTAAAGTATAGAACATAGCATACATATTTAAAATGCATGAATATAAAAACAAGTATACGATGCATGGGTCGATATGCCCCTGTACATATATATATATATATATATATATATATATATATATATATATATTTATTCACGCAATACATTTATAGTCTTTTATCGATTGCTACTGGTTCTTGCAGTTGTAAACAGTACAGCAAGGTAGCACGTTTAGCAGGTCGATATTAATTTCCTTAGAGTCAATTTATGTATGAGTGTATGTGTACATGTTGGTCATTCACTGTCCCTCAGGTTGTGGCGTGCTGTTACGTATTGTGCGCCAAGATGTGCCGTATTTCCTTCGCCAAGGATTATTCTTAGTTTTGATATATCGTCTAGTTCTTTAAAATCTGGGGTCGCCAGACTGAGTTTTTCCAAATATATTTTTCGTATTTTATCGATTTTTTTACATTTTAAGAGAAAATGCACCTCTGTTTCAAACACATCTGTCAAGCAGTGACCGCATATTCTATTTTCTCTTGGTTGCCAAGATCTCTTCTGTCTTCCTTTTTCAACTGCCAAATGATGGTCACTTAACCTGTACTTGGTGAGGGTCTGTCTCTGCTTTATGTCTCTAACAGTTAAGAGATAGTCTGCCAATTTATAATCTCTTTTGAGGGCACGGTAGCACTCTAGTCTGCTTTGGCTTTTAGTTACTTTATCCCAATGTTCCAAATAGATTTCTTTGCATTGTTTAATAATTTGGTTCACTCTAACTGGTGATTGGAAAGCAGTGTTGATCTGAGACTGGTCAAGGTTTAACTGAGTTGGGGTAGTTAGTCTCAGTACCAACTGACACAGGGAGCTCTTTTCTGGGTTCCCCTCTTGGATTTGGAGGGCTTTGAACTGGAGGGTGTCTGGGGGACTAGATTTAAGGTGATTCCAAAAATTTAGTGCTCGTCTAAATAAAAAATAATACTGTCGTCGGTAGGGATGCCAACTATCTCACTCCCAAATGCGGGACAAGATGACGTCCAGAGTGTTTGGAGCTAAAATGTCGGAAACCTAGATTGTCTGGACCTAAACTGTCCGGACCTACAAAGTCGGGGCCTGCAGCGTCCAGGCTTACATCACCGTCCCCCCCCCCCCCCCCCCCTCATCGGGACAAACCAATTTAATACGGGACAAACCAATTTAGCCCAAAGTACGGGATGTCCCGGCTAATAAGGGACAGTTGGCAACCCTACTGCCAACAGTCATAAAACACTAGATACATGAAATTAAAGTGACGAGTGGAAAGGGTTGGGGATGTGCAAAGATTTGAGGGTGGGGGCAGGGTAGTCAGTCTACCCCACGACAGAAAGGGGAGGAGTTGCACAGTTTGATAACCTCAGGGAAGAGGGATATCCTGTGGTGGTCTGTACTGCATCATGGTGGAACTGTTACATAATGTGTCATTGAGTAGCATCCTCCCCTCCAAGACCACCTCCTATGAATCCGCTTCCACTCCCAGGACGGAGCCAGATGAGTTTGTGAATTCTGATGGTGTCTGTGGCCTTTGCCCTGCTGCTCCAGCACACAACAGCGAAGGAGGTGGCACTGACTACAACTGTTTGGTACAACCTCAGGTATTTCAACCCACACCACTGAACAAAGTCTTTGACTACACCTCTGCATTCAGCTTCTCTCCCATCAATGATGCAGCCCACAATTGCAGAGTCATCCAAAAACTTCTGCAGGTGGCAGGAGTCTAAGTTATATCTGAAGTCCAGTAGATGTTGAACAGGAAGAAAGAGAGTACCGTCCCCTGTGGGGCCCCCGTGTTGCTCACTACCATGTCCGAGACACAGTTCTGTTGCCTGACATTGTGGTCGTCCAGTCAGGTAGTTGGTGATCCAGGACACCAATGGTGCATCCACCCGCATCTTCGTCAGTTTGCTGCCCAGCAATGCAGGCCGGATGGTGTTAAGCACTGGAGAAGTTAAAAAAGATGACTCTCGCAGTGCTTCCCGGTTTCCGAAGACAATTTGCTGTCAAATGTGCAACTGGGGAAGTGAAATAGAAACTATTTTCTCAAGACAGAAACTTGAACAAAATAAATTGTTTCCAAGGCAGAAGCAATGAAAAAGATCAGAGATAATTTAATGAAAGAGATAAAGAGCAAAGAGGTGAGAGATGCAGCCAGTCAGAATCATGTAAAGAGTACGCATTTCTGATGAGATAAAATAAAATGGAAATTTATTGAGAAAGTGAGCGGTGATTCTGTGCAAAGTGAGTCTGAGGGGCAATGGTGGTAAATTGTTGACAGCAGAGTGAGTGGGAATCACTGCCAGGTAAGGAAGGCGAGAATTGGACGGGGCCTGAGGGTTGTATTACACTCAGAACGTGGTTCCAAAGTAGGACATGGTGCCTGAGAATGTAGTGGATGCAAGAACACTCACACAAGTGAACAAGTATCTGGAACAGCACTTGAAGCGTTGCAGTGTAGAAGGTTATGGAGCAAGTGCTGATAAACTGGACTGGTACAGGGGGGCTCTTGTTCGTCAGTATGAAGGGCCACATGGGTTGTCTCTGTACTGCACAATCCCATAAGTCTGTCAGAGTCACTACAGAGGATACAATGAACCTCGCAGAAATGGCTGTAAATCAGGAACTGGAAGTAAGGGGAATCCCTGAAAAATTGCAATCAAAATTGTTATCTAGACAGCTTTGGAGCTGAGGGCAGACAAGTCTCTGGGGCATCTTCTCATCATTCCAGGGAAAGGAGGCAAAGGTCTTGGCAAAGGTGAAGCAAAGCGGCACCGAAAAGTGCTTCGCGATAACATCCAGGGTATCACCAAGCCAGCCATCCGCCGCCTGGCTCGGCGTGGCGGGGTCAAGCGGATCTCGGGTCTGATCTACGAGGAGACCCGCGGGTTGCTGAAGGTTTTCCTAGAGAATGTGATCAGGGACGCGGTCACCTACACCGAGCACGCCAAGCGCAAGACGGTCACTGCCGTGGATGTGGTGTACGCTCTGAAACGCCAGGGATGCACTCTCTACGGGTTCGGCGGCTAAACAACTACCCCTTTATTCGAACACAAAACAAAGGCTCTTCTAAGAGCCGCCCACAGCCTCACAGAGAGAGCAGTGACTCGGGAGTGAGAGTAGATGCAGATTGTAATGTGCTTTAAGAAACGAGTTATTCGACCACTGAACACAAGAGTGTTTGGCTTGATCACTGCGGTCATTAGAAATGCAAATAACATCGGCAGCGCACAGTAAAAGACCACACACAAGGCGATGTCAGTTTCCCTTTTACTTTTATACCTCATGATTACTGCAGCAACAGGAGGGTCGACTCGAAACCGTTCTCTGGGTAACCGTCGCTTATTTCCAGTCACGAGCAGAGCTGAATTCCGTCTGCACCGGGATCCGGTCTGGAAATCCGCGCCGCATATCCGACAGAAACTTAATTTATTCACAAATATCAATAAAATACCGTCCTCGGTTCCCGACTGCGGTGAAATTGGCGGCAATTTAAAATTCAATCCGCAACCAATGATACTGCAGTCCGTGCTCTCTGCTTGGCTGAGCTTCCCCCACCCCACCCGCCGGTCACAAATCTCTATCCCCCCCCCCCCCCCCCCCCCCCGGCCTCAGACCTTCTGAAACCGCCGCCTGACAGACCTGCAGCCACTCGCAGGCATGGGACACCGTGAGTGACATCTGTGCTCCAGCGATTCAGAGGCTGTGGGCCGGCGCTTCACCAACGCTTTAACAGCCGGTCCCAGAGCCGGCTCCGTCATTCCAGTGCCTGTGTTTCACGCTGTGCTCCGACTGTTGACCAAAGCGGCGCGGAAGAGCGCTCCAGCCACGGGCGGAGTGAAGAAGCCTCATCGCTACAGGCCCGGCACCGTGGCTCTGAGGGAAATCCGGCGCTACCAGAAAGGGGGGGCAGGGTGTGGTGGAGAGAGACGCCCCTCCAAATAAGGGATACTGGGTAAATGTATGTAAAGGTATGTAAATTTGGAAGTAAATGCCTGTATTGAATGTGTAACCTCCGGAAATGTCGGATGGGTTTGTTTAAAAAAGATGTTTTGTATATGATATTTATTACTTGAATAAAGTATTTTTTGATATAAAAAAAAAAAAAAAGTTCAAGGAGAATGGCCCGGACCAAGCAGACAGCGCGCAAATCGACGGGAGGGAAAGCTCCTCGCAAACAGCTGGTGACCAAAGCGGCGCGGAAGAGCGCTCCAGCCACGGGCGGAGTGAAGAAGCCTCATCGCTACAGGCCCGGCACCGTGGCTCTGAGGGAAATCCGGCGCTACCAGAAATCCACCGAGCTGCTCATCCGCAATATTCACAAAATGCTGGAGTAACTCAGCAGGTCAGGCAGCATCTCGGGAGAGAAGGAATGGGTGACGTTTCGGGTCGAGACCCTTCTGCCCTTCCAGCGCCTGGTGCGGGAGATCGCTCAGGACTTCAAGACAGACCTGCGCTTCCAGAGCTCGGCCGTCATGGCCCTGCAGGAGGCCAGCGAGGCTTACCTGGTGGGGCTCTTTGAGGACACCAACCTGTGCGCCATCCACGCCAAGCGAGTCACCATCATGCCCAAAGACATCCAGCTGGCCCGCCGCATCCGCGGGGAGCGCGCCTGAACTCCACCAAGGACAACAAACGGCTCTTTTAAGAGCCACTAACCCGGCAGAAGAAAGTGCTGCGCCTTTGTCTTAATGTAATGTTTATCCCCACTCTGACAACAGAGGAGACCTAGGACAGAAAGGTCATCATGGCAACAGGAAAGCGTATGGGTTTGTTTAGCAACCAGGTGGACAGCAAAGGTGTTCAGCGACACAATCACCCAGTCCAATGTAATGGAGATAGACTTCGGGGATAGGGCCAGAGTACACCTGGAACATGGATTGTTCGACGTCCCCTACAAAGAGGCAGGCATGGCTGGGGCCCATGCGGGTGCCCATAACTATGCCTTTGCCTTGGAGGAAGTGGGAAGAGTCAAAGGAGAAGTTGTTAAGGGTGAGGACCAGCTCCGTTAGGCAGAGGGTATTAGATGTTTCTGCAGTTCAGGAAGAAACGGAGGGCTTTAAGGCCTTTCTTGTGGGGGATGGAGGTGTAGAGTGACTGAACATCCATAGTGAAGTTGAGGGAGTGGGGGCTAGGAAATTGGAAGTCATTAAAGAGAAGAAGGGCGTGTGAGATATCTTGGACATTGGTCAGGAGAGATTGGACCTGGGAGGATAGGATGGAGTCGAGATATGTGGAAAATATTTCAGTGGGACAGGAGCAGGCAGAAACAATGTGTCTGCCAGGGCAGTTGTGATGATAGATTTTGGGGAGAAGGTAAAACCAGGCTGAGCGGGGGTGGGAAACAATGAGGTTGGAGACTGGAAGGCAGACAGCCAGAAGTGATAAAATTAGAAATGGTCTGTGAAATTATGACCTGGTGTGTGGGATCATGGTCCAGGGATGGGTAGGAAGAGGGGTCCTAGAGCTGGCACTTAATATGTTATTTTCTAGAATAGATAATGGGATGCCTGCTTTCAAAACAACAGACTGCAGTCACTAAAAGTCAGTCACTTCACAATTAAAACAACAACAGCAACAAACCCAAACATCTTGTTCACGTTAATCCACTCTGAAGGGATAGATCACCAAGAGAAGTGTATGAAGATAGAAACAAACTAACGAGGAAGGAGAGGATGAAGTTTCCGTTTCAATGGAATGGGTAAGAATGCAGAGCAACACAATAGTTGGTAATGTCAAGTCAAGTCAATTTTATTTATATAGCACATTTAAAAACAACCCACTTTGACCAAAGTGCTGTACATCTGATTAGGTACTAAGGAAAAAATGAAACATACAGTAGCACACAAACATAACAGCACATACAAAACAGTTCACAGCGCCTCCTCAATGGGCCTCAAACGCTAGGGAGTAGAAATAGGTTTTGAGCCTGGACTTAAAGGAGTCGATGGAGGGGGCAGTTCTGATGGGGAGAGGGATGCTGTTCCACAGTCTAGGAGCTGCAACCGCAAATGTACTGTCAGGGCACAGACCTTTACATCAGCAGGCATTGTATTCTCAGGGTGTAGACCCATAACATACACTCATTCTCGTTGCTCCCCCTCTGTGTTTAGCAACATGCTCTCTCGTTGCTCCCCCTCTGTGTTTAGCAACATACACAGCACTGCATGTCAGGGCCACAGAGATTGGGTTAACATATGATGAGCTTTTGATGGCTCTGGTCCTGTACTTGCTGGAGTAGAGAAGGATGAGGGGGACCTCAATGAAACTTACAGAACAGTGAAGATATTGACGAGCAAGTTTGCAGATGATGCAGAAGTGGGTGGATTTGCAGATTGTGAAGATGATTGTCAAAAATTGCAGCAGGATCTTGATCGTTTGGCCAGATGGGCTGAAGAATGGCTGATAGAGTTTAATACAGATAAATGTGAGGTGTTGTATTTTGGGAAGTCTAACATGAGCAGGACCCACTGTGATTGGTAGGGCACTGGGTAGTGTTGTAGAACAGAGGGATCTAGTCATGCAGGTGCATGGTTTCTTGAAGGTGGAGTTGCAGGTGGATCGGGTGGTCAAAAAAGGCTTTTTGCACATTGGCCTTCATCAGCCAGAGTATTGAGTATAGAAGTTGGGAGGTCATGTTATAATAATAATAATATAATAATAAGCATTTATTTTATATAGCGCCTTATCGGGTGCTCAAAGCACTTTACAAAAACAATCAACATAAAAACAAACAGACAAACTATCCTAACGGAAAAGCGGCGAATAAACAACGCCAGCGTCCTCTCACGTCAGGGTCCGGCAGTAGACAACAAAAAGCACAGGACACACAGATACAATTTTTACACAAACAGCCATCACAGTGATTGCTCTAGGCACACCCTCACTGTGATGGAAGGCAAAGTCTTATCTCCTCCAGTTGTATAAGTCATTGGTGAGGCCAGATTTAGATTATTGTGTTCAGTTCTGGGCACCGTGTTATAGGAAAGATGTTGTCAAGCTGGAAAGGGTGTAGAGAAGATTTAAGTGGATGTTGCCAGGACTAGAGGTTCTGAGCTATAGGCAGAGGTTGAGTAGGCTGGTACTCTATTCCTTGGAGCGCAGGAGCATGAGGGATGATCTTATAGAGGTGTAGGAAAATAACTGCAAATGCTGGTACAAATCGAAGGTATCACAAAGTGCTGGAGTAACTCAGCAGGTCAGGCAGCATCCAGGAGAGAGGGAATGGGTGACGTTTCGGGTCAAGACCCTTCTTCAGACTGGTGTGTAAGACTTATAGAGGTGTGCAAGATCATGAGACGAATAGATCGGGTCTCTTGCTCAGAGTAGATGAATCACGGTCCAGAGGACATAGGTTTAAGATGAAGGGGAAAAGATTTAATAGGAATCTGAAGGGTAACTTTTTCACCCAAGGGTGGTAGATGTATGAAACAAGCTGCCAGAGAAGGTAGTTGAGGCAGGGACTATCCCAACATTTAAGAAACAGTTAGACAGGTACATGGATAGGACAGATTTGGAGGGATATGGACCATATGTGGGCCGGTGGTTCGTGTAGCTGGGACATATTGGCCGGTGTGGGAAAGTTGGGCCGAAGGGCACTGTTTCCACACTGTATCACTCGATGACTATGAAAGGCCTGTATAGAGTGGATGTGGAGAGGATGGTTGCACTCGTGGGAAAATCTAGGACTGGAAGTCACAACTTTAGAAAAAAAGGCTTTTAAAAAGGAGATGAGGAGGAATTTCTTTAGACAGGGTGCAGAGAATCTGTGGAATTCATTGACACAAAAGGCTGCAGAAGCCGTCAATTATTATTTTTAAAGCAAAAATTGACAGATTCTAGATCAGCACGGATGTCAGGGGTTATGGGAATAAGGTAGGAGAATGGGGTTGAGAGGGAAAGAAAGATCAGCCACGATTGAATGGTGGAGTAGCCTTGATTGGCCAAATGGTCTAATTCTGCTCCCATAATTTATGAACTTATGACTACATGCAACACAGGACAGTAATTAGTGACACAAACCCCAACAACCCAGCACTGCCTGTGGGGCCACAGATTCCCAGCACCAATTGCACTGCTGGACAGATAATGACAGTAACACAACACTGTGAAGCCACAGCCCAGACCATACCTAGCCCAGTGGGAACAGAGAGCTTTGCACCAACCACAGCAACACTGGAAGGACACAGACTCGTACAAACCAGCTCTGGACTGCAGAGACTGCCCAGTACAGTTCCAGCACTGACAGCAGGGCGATGGACAAGGAAAAAATAACCACAGTCCTGCAGGGACACAGACTGGTGCAACCTCAGCACGGGAGGGGGAGGTGAATCTCTGGAACTTTGACACAAATGAGTTGTGGAGACTGGATCACTAGAGATATTTGAAGAGAGAGGGGGGATACATTGTTGTGGAAGTTCAGTACTAACGTAATGTGGAATTCATTGAGTCATAGGGCCAAACAGCACGGAAACAAGCCTGTCACCCCAGCTTGCTCATGTACGTTATTCCCACTTGACAATATTTAACCCAGATCCCTCAAAATGTTTCTTACCCATGTACCTGTCCGAAAGTCTTTCAAATGTTATAGTTTCTGCCTCATCTACCTCCTCCAGCAGCTCTTTCCAAAGACCCACCATCCTCTTGTGAAAAAGTTACTTCTCAGATTCCTATTCTTTCCCTTCTCACTTAAAAGCTATGACCTCTGGTTCTTGATTCCTCTGCTCTGGGTGAAAGAATGAGCACAGAAGAGGAGTTGAGGCCTGGGACACATCAGCCATGATCACAGTGAAGGGATGGCAGGCCAGATGGCCAACTCCCACTCCTTGCTTTTGTGGTAATGAACGGACACAGGCCTTTACAACACAGTGCGCCACATTGTGATGACACAGACCTTTACTTTAGTTTAGTTTTGTTTATTGTCACATGTAAAGAAGTACATTGAAAAGCTTTTGTTGCATGTTAAGTGTTGCATGTTGCAACGTGGAGCATTGCACTGTGATGACACAGGCTTTTACAACACAGAGCGTCACACTGTGAGGACATAGGCGTTTACAACACGGGGCATTGCACTGTGAGGGCACAGGCCCTTAAAACACAAACCATTGCACTGGAGGACACAGGGCTTTGCAGATCTCAGCAAAGTGTAGATATAAATGGCATCATCAGACAACTATAAACTGAGGACAAAGGCTGATGCGTTTAAGATCACCTAAGTGTGAAAGGATAAGGAGTGAGACTTTTGAAGTGCAGGAGATAGTCCATAGATAGTCTGAGTTTGATGGGGGAGTGCTGGACCTAATCCTAAGGAATGAAGTTGGGCAAGCAGATGCAGTCCTGGGAACCGTGAATTTTGAGGGATATTGAGGGATTGATTAAAACAAGAGTTAAGTGTCAAAAGTGTTTTATTGTCATATGTCCCAGATAGAACAATGAAATTCTTAAGTGCTGCAGCACAACACAATATGTAAACATAGTACACCGTAAATAATATGATAAACGAGTGAAAAGAAAGAAAAAAAAAAAATAATAAACGGAAGTGCATGGTAGATTTAAGAGGATTAGCGACTGGGGAGATCCTTTAAGGTTACATAGAGGGTGGGGTTCTGTAGCATGAATTTAGGAGAGCAAACTTTCTTGAAATATTAGTGGCAGCTCAGCTTAGGGAAAACCTCACAGAGCCCGAGATATTTTGAAAACAAGAGGGTTGTCAAAGAGTGAAGCTGTGAGGTACCAAAGTGGCAACCAATGCGGAGGGGCAAAGGGTTTGGGCAAAGTAATAGATTAATGGTTAATTTCATGTCATGGGAGCATAATTAGGCCATTCAGCCCACCAAGTCTGTTCAGCGATTCAATCATTGCTGATCCATCTTTCTCTCTCAAATCTCTTCTCCTGCCTGGGCAGGAGGCACTAAAGCCTGAGGTTTCACACCACCAGGTTCAGGAACAGTTGCTTTCATACAACTCTCAGGTTCTTGAACAAATCTACACAATCCTAATCGTACCTCGAGAATGGAACACTATGGCACAACTCTTGCACTGTTATAGACTTTTGTTGTTGTACTTTGTTTTGGTTTTGCAGTCATCTTTCTTTAAGAATTTTATTTATTTTAATGTACAATTTATATGTATTTTGTTTTGTGCATTTATCTAAGCCTACATGTATTTGATGCTGCTTTAAGCAAGATTTTTTTATTGTTCCAACAGCTGATTGTACTCGTGCATGTGACAATAAACTCAAATTGAACTCTATTGCGCATGTCCTGCACTGGTTCAACTTCTTGTCTTATGTGGATTTATCTCCGTTATCTTATCTGAGTTAAACTTCATCTGCTATTCCCTTGGCTGCTTTCCCAGTTGATATATATTCAGTTGTAAACTTGTAAGATAACCTTATTCATCACCGATCCCTGCACAGACCACTGTAGTCGCAACAGAGATAGACAGCCCCTAGTCCTTAAATTTCACCCCATCAGCCAAACCTGTCCCAAAGGTAGGAAAAGGGGAAGTTCAAAAAGATCTGTGTGTCCTTGTTCATCAGTCACTGAAAGTAAGCATGCAGGTACAGCAGGCAGCGAAGAAAGCTAATGGCATGTCGGCTTTCATGAGGAGTTGAGTATAGAAGCAAAGAGGTCCTTCTGCAGTTGTACAGGGCCCTAGTGATACCACACCTGGAGTACTGTGTGCAGTTTTGGTCTCCAAATTTGCGGAAGGACATTCCGGCTATTCAGGGAGTGCAGCATAGGTTCACTAGATTAATTCCCGTCTGGCCGTCCGCAACGACGAGGAGCTCAACAAGCTGCTGGGAGGGGTGACCATCGCTCAGGGCGGGGTGCTGCCTAATATCCAGGCCGTGCTGTTGCCCAAGAAAACCAGCGCAACCTCTGGCACTAAGAGCAAATAGATCAGCGAAACATCAATCTAACGACCCAAAGGCTCTTTTCAGAGCCACTCACAGTGTCTGTCGAAGGGCTGAGTACCGGCTGGGGTGGGCGGTTTCCGTTCAGTCTATCCGTTCACGTATGAAACAAGCGGACCTACTCACGTTCCCCTTTGCGTCCCGCCAACTCCCATGAATAAAGCCAACATCTGCCCCGCACAAAGCAATCCGCTTCTGTCCGGCTTCCTCCACAGTCCACATTCTCCTCTCCGTCAGTTACACGGAGCTCTCACCCAACGGGATCAGTGAGAGGGGAGCAGGGGAATTTCAGAAAGGCCGATGTTTCTAGAACATCAATCCGTAGAGGGAAATTTTAACCTACATACCGTCACCATCTGCGTGACGACTCCCAAATACTGGGAATAACAACCGGTCACAGCATCTGTGAAGGGAATGAATAGCGGACATTTCGCCGACACGAATCTTTGTCTCCATGGAGCAACGCCTCTCTTCATGACCGAATGCCGCCCAGACTGTTCCGATACCGGACCGGTGTTAAACAGGCGGAGACACCACTCCGCAACAGTACAACCGATCACCAATGTCACAAAATGTTCCTTTACCGGATCATATTGACTGCTGCAGGATTCAATATAATTAGTTGAAAATCTCATCGGCCGCAGTTAACCTTTAACAAATTATAATTAACCAAATCTGGTGGTCACTGCTCTCTCTGTGAGGCTGTGGGCGGCTCTTAGAAGAGCCTTTGTTTTGTGTTCAAATAAAGGGGTAGTTATTTATCCGCCGAACCCGTAGAGAGTGCGGCCCTGGCGTTTCAGAGCGTACACCACATCCATGGCAGTGACCGTCTTGCGCTTGGCGTGCTCGGTGTAGGTGACCGCGTCCCTGATCACATTCTCCAGGAAAACCTTCAGCACCCCGCGGGTCTCCTCGTAGATCAGACCCGAGATCCGCTTGACCCCGCCACGCCGAGCCAGGCGGCGGATGGCTGGCTTGGTGATGCCCTGGATGTTATCGCGAAGTACTTTTCGGTGCCGCTTTGCTCCGCCTTTGCCCAGACCTTTGCCCCCTTTCCCTCGGCCAGACATGATGCTGCTTCACTCGAGTCGCTGCTCAGTGACAATCTCGCTGTTGCTGTCTCCTTTTATACACAGCGCCCCGACCTGCCGGGGAAATGCAGAGGAGGAGAAAAGGCAGAATCATTGTGACAGACAGAAAGAGGGACGCCTCTCATCTTCCAGCTCCGCCCTCCGTTTTCTTTAACCGCCAATTTCCAACTGTCAATAAACAATACAATTTAAATTTAGCGTTCCCGCCAATCCCCATGTTGAACTGGTCTAAATAAGGAACTGCAGATGCTGATTCATACGAAAGATGGACACAAAGTGCTGGAGTAACCAGCATCTCAAGAGAAAAGGGATAGGTGATGTTTTTGCTCGGGACCTTTCTTCAGCCTGAAATTGGGGAGGGGGTGTGGAGGAAATTGAGGAGGCAGTGGAGAGGGCATGGAAAGTTGGAGGTGAGAAAAGACCGGGACAAATCAGGGCCGGCAACAATTTACCTTTCCACTTGCAGCAACAGCAGCTGATGTTTAGCTTGTGGAGGGATGTGAATGGTTAATTCTCTGTGTTTAAATGACTTCTACCAACACTCTCCTCCCCTCCCCCTTTGCCCCCATCACCCTCTAGTCGTTTAACCAGATCCACAGTTTTCCCCATTGTATCCCTCTTGGGATCGCACCTTCCTTAGCCACAACTTTGCAACAAGGTCCAGAGCAGTTGGGAAGGTGGGACTAGGAAGGGCAGATGGCAAATAAGAGATGTTGCATTTTGGCCTGTGAAACAATGGACACGACTTGCACGTAAATGGTAGGACCCTGAAGTGTGTTGCAGAACACAGAGATCTGCGTGTGCAGGTGTATGGCTCCCTGAAAATGGTCAGTCAGGTGGACAGCGCGGTGTAGGCTGTGTTTGGCATGCTTTACTTCACTGGGAAGGATAGAGTACAAATGTTGCCACATCATCATGCAGCTGAGCAAGTCGTTAGTTTTAGAGGAATTTGGGCCAAATGTAGGTAAAAGGGACCAGCACAATATGCCAACTTAGTTGGCATGGACAAGGTTTCCATGCTGCACAGCTCTATGACTTTATGACTGGTCTTTAAACGATGATAGATGACTGGCACTCACTGTGTGACCTAAAAAGATTTAAGGTTATTATTATTGTCACGTGCACCAACGGGAAACAATAATACTCCCCTGCACTGTACTGTAGGGAGACTGTGTAACCATCACACAGCACAATAATATAAAGACAAGGAACCTCAAACTGCTCTGTGGGGCAACAGATTTCCAACACCAACCCCTCTGCTGCACAGATAAAGACAGGAATACCCCCTGCACTACACTGTGAAATCACAGCCCAGTACAGACCACACAGCCTGTGGACAGAGAGCTTTGCACCAGCCACTCCCAACACTGTAAGGGCACAGACCGCACAAACCACCTCAGGACTGCATGGAGACTGCCCAGTACAGCTCCAGCACTGACAGTAGGGAGATGGACAAAGGGAATCCAACCACAGTCCTGCAGGGACACAGATTGGTGCTATCTCAGACTGTAACGCATTGGACTGTAACTCCCTGGGATGGCGGGACTTACATATGAGGAAAGACTGGATAGACTGGGCTTGTACTCGCTGGAATTTAGAAGACTGAGGGGGGATCTTATAGAAACATAAGGGGCTAGATGCGGGAAGATTGTTCCCGATGTTGGGGGAGTCCAGAACCAGGGGTCACAGCTTAAGAATAAGGGGGAAGTCTTTTAGGACCGAGATGAGAAAACATTTCTTCACACAGAGAGTGGTGAGTCTGTGGAATTCTCTGCCACAGAAGGTAGTTGAGGCCAGTTCATTGGCTATATTTAAGAGGGAGTTAGATGTGGCCCTTTTTGCTAAAGGGATCAGGGGGTATGGAGAGATGGCAGGTACAGGCTACTGAGCTGGATGATCAGCCATGATCATATTGAATGGCAGTGCAGGCTCGAAGGGCCGAATGGCCTACTCCTGCACCTATTTTCTATGTTTCTATGTAACACGGCATTCAATATCATCATCCCCTCCAAACTGGTTACCAAGCTCAGGGAACTGGGTCTCTGCACATCCATATGCAACTGCATCAAATTCCTGGGCATGCACATTTCTGAACATTGTCCTGGCCCGAGCACATTGATGCAATCATAAAAAAAGTGCATCAATGTTTATACTTCTAAGATTCAGGAAATTCAGTATGTTAACAAACACATTATTGAACTTCTACAGGTGTATAGTAGAGAACATATTGACTGGTTGCACCATGGCCTGGTTCAGCAACTTGAAACGCCCAGGATCAAAGATGATTGCAAAAATGGATGAACACTGCCCAGTCCATAGGCCCAAAAAGCTGGAGTAACTCAGCGGGACAGGCAGCATCTCTGGAGAGAAGGAATGGGTGACGTTTCGGGTCGAGACCCTTCTTCAGACTGGTTAAGGACAATGGAAACGAGAGATATAGATGCTGATATGGAGAGGTAAAGAATAATGAATGAAAGATATGCAAAAAAGTAACAATGATAAAAGAAACAGGCCATTGTTAGCTGCTTATAGGGTGAAAATGAAAAACTAATGCAACTTGGATGGGGGAGGGATAGAGAGAGAGAGGGAATCTCAGGGCTACTTGAAGAGAGAAACATAGAAAAATAGATGTAGGAGTAGGCCATTCGCCCTTCGAGCCAGATCAATGTGATCATGGCTGATCATCTAAAATCAGTACCCCGTTCCGGCTTTCTCTCCATGTCCCTTGATTCCTTCAGCCCTGAGAGCTAAATCTAACTCTCTCTTGAAAACATCCAGTGAGTTGGCCTCCACTGCCTTCTGTGGCAAGGAATTCCACAGATTCACAACTCTCTGGCTGAAAAAGTTTTTCCTCATCTCAGTCCTAAATGGTCGCTCCCTTATTCTTAAACTGTGACCCCTGGTTCTGGACTCTCCCCCCCCCCTCACCGGGAGCATTTTTCTGCATCAAGCCTGTCCAATCCCTTAAGAATTTTATATGTATCTACAAGATCCCGTCTCATCCTTCTCAATTCCAGTGAATACAAGACAAGTGAACCCATTCTTTCATCATATGTCTGTCCCTCAATCTGGGAATTAATCTGGTGAACCTTCTCTGCACTCCCTCAATAGCATTAATGTCCTTCCTCAAATAAGACATAAATTGCACACAATACTCCAGGGTTGGTTTCACCAGGGCCCTGTACAACCTGCTTGCTCCTAACTCAAATCCTCTCGCAATGAAGGCCAACAGCTTTCTTCACTGCCCGTTGTACCTGCATGTTTACTTTCAGTGTTTGATGTACAAGCACACCCGGGTCGTGTTGCACCTCCCCTTTTCCGAATCTGACACCATTCCGATAATAATCTGCCTTCCTGTGCACCACCAAAGTGGATAACCTCACATTTATCCACATTATACTGCATCTGCCCACTCACCCAACCTATCCAAGACACCCTGCAGCCTCATAGCATCCTCCTGGCAGCTCACACTGCCGCCCAGCTTTGAGTCATCCGCAAACCTGGAGATGGCACATTTAATTCCCTCGTCTAAATCATTAATATATATTGTAAATAACTGGGATCCCAGCACCGAACCTTGCAGCACCCCACTGCCTGCCATTCTGAAAAGGACCCGTTAATTACTAATCTTTGCTTCCTGTCGGTCAACCAGTTCTCTATCCATGTCAATACCCTAACCCCAATACGATGTGCTCTAAATTTGCACACTAATCCCTTGTGTGGGACCTTGTCAAAGGCTTTTTGAAAGTCCAGTTACACCACACCCACTGGCTCTCCGTTATCCATTCTACTTGTTACAATCTCAAAAAAATCCAGAAGATTAGTCAAGCATGATTTCCCCATCATAAATTCATGCTGACTTTGACCTATCCTGTTACTGCTTTCCAAATGCGCAGATATAACATCTTTAATAATCAACTCAAGCATCTTCCCCACTACCGATGTTAGGCTAAGTGATCTATAATTTCATTTTCTCTCTCTCTCCTTTCTTAAAGAGTGGAGTTACATTGGCCACCCTCCGGTCCACAGGAACTGATCGAGAGTAGAAAGAACATTGGAATATTGTTTATCAATGCATCCACGATTTCTAGGGACACCTACTTGAGTACTCTGGGATGTAGACCATCAGGCCCTGGGGATTTATCTGCCTCCAGTCCCAACAGTCCTAACACCATTTCCTGACTAATGTGGATTCTCTTCAATTCCTCCCTCCCACTAGATCCTCCGTCCCCTAGTATTTCTGGGAGACTGGTCCTGTCTTCACCAAGGAAGACACAAATAAAGTACTCATTTAACTGTTCTGCCATTTCCTTGTTTCCCATTTTAAATTCACCTGTCTCTGATTGTAAGGGACCTACATTTGTCTTCACTAATCTTTTCCTTTTTACACATCCAAAGAAGCTTTTACAGTCAGTTTTTATATTCCCCGCAAACTTTCTTTCTTGTGTAGGAAAGAACTGCAGATGCTGGTTTAAATCGAAGGTAGACACAAAATGCTGGAGTAACTCAGCGGGTCAGGCAGCATCTCTGGACAGAAGGAATGGGTGACGATTCGGGTCGAAACCCTTCTTTAGACTGATGTTAGGTGAGGGGGTGGGAGAAAGATAGAATGTAGTCGGAGACAGTAAGACTAGTGTTTTTTTCTTTCATGCTCTTTTCCTCCCTTTTAATTAACCCCTTTCTCCTCCTCTATTGTGTTCTAAATTTCTCCCAGTCCTCCAGTTTGCTGCTTCCTCTGGCCAATTCATATGCCTCTTCCTTGGATTTAACACTTCCCTTGATTTAGCTTGTGAGCCACTGTTGAGCCGCCCTCCCCGTTTTATTTTTTCGCCAGACAGGCATGAACATTTTTTGGAGTTCATCCATGCGGTCTTTAAATCTTTGCCATTGCATCTCCACTGTCAACCTTAGGTATAATTTGCCTGATTATCCAAGCCAATTCCCATCTCATACCATCAAAGTCCCCTTTGTTCAAGTTCAGGACCCCAGTCTCTGAATTAACCGTCTCACTGTCCATCCTAATGCAGAATTCCATCATATTTTATTTATTTTCATATTTCATATTTCAGATACAGCGCGGAAACAGGCCTTTTCGGCCCACCAAGTCCGCACCGCCCAGTGATCCCCGCACATTAACACTATCCTACACACACTAGGGACAATTTTTACATTTACCCAGTCAATTAACCTACATACCTGTACGTCTTTGGAGTGTGGGAGGAAACGGAAGATCTCGGCGAAAACCCACGCAGGTCACGGGGAGAACGTACAAACTCCTTACAGAACAGCACCCGTAGTCAGGATCGAACCTGAGTCTCCGGCGCTGCATTCGCTGTAAAGCAGCAACTCTACCGCTGCGCTACCGTTCCTCAACATGTTGGCTTAAACAACCATCTTGTGTACATTCCAGGAAATCCTCCTCCTCAGCGATGTTACCAATTTGGTTGGCCCAATCTATATGTAGATTAAAGTCACCCATGATGTCTGCTGTACCTTTATTACACGCATCCCTAATTTCCTGCTTTATGCAACCCCCAATCTCCCTGCTGCTGTTTGGTGGTCTGTCGACAACTCCAACAAGCATTTTCTGCCCTTGGCTATTTCGCAGTTCTACCTATATCGATTCTACAACATCCAAGCTAATGTCTCTCCTTGTGATTGCATTCATCTCCTCTTTAACCAGCAATGCCACCCCATGTCCTCTTCCTTTCTATCTATCTATCCTTCCTGAATATTGAATACTCCTGCATGTTTAGCTCCCAGCCTTGGTCACCTTCAAGCCATGTCTCCGTAATTTCAACCAGCCCGCCTGAACCTACCTGATCTCCTCGTTGCTGGACACTTTAATTCTCCTTCCCATTCCTACACAGACCTTTCTGTCCTTGGTCTCCTCCATTGTCAGAGTGAGGCTAAACGCAAATTGGAGGAACATCATCTCATATTTCGATGGGGCAGCTTACATCTCAGTGGTATGAATAGTGATTTCCCTCACTTCAGGTAGCCCCGTCATTCCCTCTCTAACCCTCCCCCACCCAAGTCACACTAGCTTCTCATTTTCACCCTACAAACAGCTCACAATGGTCTGTTTGCTTTATCATCATTACCTTTTTGCATGTCTTTCATTCACTGTTCTTTATCTCTCCATTTCACAGTTTCCCTTATCCCTAACCAATCTGAAGAAGGGTCTAGACTCGAAACATCACCTATTCCTTCTCTCCAGAGATGCTGCCTGTCCCACTAAGTTACTCCAGCTTTTTGTGTCAATCTTCCGTTTAAACCAGCATCTGTAGTTCCTTCTTCCACACTGCCCAGTCCATAACGGCTACTGACCTCCCCACTGTCAAAGTGATCTAGCGGAGTCGCAGGCTCATGAAGGCAACCAGCATCATCAGAGACCAACATCAACCTTGCCATGCACTCATTTCAATGTCATTGGCAAGGTGGTTTCGGAGATGGAAAAATCTAACGTCCAGGTTTTGGACCAGGTTATTCCCAACATCATCTGGCTATTACACACTACAAACTCCAAATAAGCCCCATAGCTACATTGACTTGGGACAATTAATTTTGGCTTTGCACTATTATTGTTCTTTTTATCTACTGAACTTCACAGTTGTCGGTTATTATGACGTTTGCACAGTATAATGTTTACATATCCGTTTTGCTGCTGCAGGAAAGAATTTCACTAATATATTCCTTTATTCGTCCCACACCGGGGAAATTTACAGGATACAGTATCTGACAATAAAACACTCTTGACTTGACTCTTGAGGACACAGGCCCTTACAACACGGGCCGTTGCACTGTGAAGACACAGGCCTTTACAACACGGGCCGTTGCACTGTGAGGACATAGGCCTTTAAAACACAGGCCGTTGCACTGTGAGGACACAGGCCCTTACAACACGGGCCGTTGCACTGTAGGATTTTGCAATGTGAAGATACAGGCCAACAAACAAAACACCAATGGATTTTACGGGTACAGGCATTTAAATACCCACATTGCATGGACTTTGTATCTCCCAGCATGATGCAGACACAGGTGTCACCATCAGACCACAGTATGAGCTGCACTACGAGGACAGAGAATATACAAACCACAGTCCTGCAGCTTGAGGATACAACCAAATAAATATCGCACACTGCATTGCGGAGAAACAGTCAGCAGTGGACAATAAGGACAATCAACTTTGCAGCACTGAGAACTTCACAACAAGATCTATAAATACACATAGCACTGTAGAGAGCACACAAATCTGTTCATACCCAGCACAGAATTACCATGGTTGATCATTGCAACATCCACAATATTAACTGGATTCCCTTTGTGTGAAGGATCAGGGGTAGGGTTTTTAAAAGTGCATCAAGGAGAATGTTTGTTTCAGTACATTAATCGTCTCACTGGGGATGGGGCATTGCCTGTCCCAATCCCAGGCAATGAGGCTGGGGAAGTGGATAAAGTGTCAGTGTGCAATCACTTTTGGGATAGTGAGGGCAACTCAAAGTTTCAAAGTAGTTATGTAAAAAGAAGTATTGTCTGGAAATGAAGTGTCTGAATTGGCGAAAGGACCATTTCATTATCATTATAAAGAACCTGGCAAATGTGGATGGGGAGAAGTGACTTGCAGGGAAATGTACATGTACAGAGAAGTGGGAGTTGTTTCAGAGTTCATGGCCAACATGCTCCATTGGGGCAGAAAGTCCAGGGATTTCTGAATCTCGAGGGATGTTGAGGGATTGATTACATAAATTAAGAAAAGTAGCAAAGAGAGAAGTGGTTCACATGGACATCAAACAGCCTTTGACAAGGTCCCGCGCAGAGACTTCATGAATGGAGAGAGGGGGCTGGGGAGAGGTTCACTAGGTTGATTCCCGGAATGGCGGGACTGTCGTATGTTGAAAGGCTGGAGCAATTAGGCTTGTATACACTGGAATTTAGAAGGATGAGGGGGGATCTTATTGAAACATATAAGATAATTAGGGGATTGGACACATTAGAGGCAGGAAACATGTTCCCAATGTTGGGGGAGTCCAGAACAAGGGGCCACAGATTAAGAATAAGGGGTAGGCCATTTAGAACGGAGATGAGGAAGAACTTTTTCAGTCAGAGAGTGGTGAAGGTGTGGAATTCTCGGCCTCAGAAGGCAGTGGAGGCCAGTTCGTTGGATGCATTCAAGAGAGAGCTGGATAGAGCTCTTAAGGATAGCGGAGTGAGGGGGTATGGGGAGAAGGCAGGAACGGGGTACTGATTGAGAGTGATCAGCCATGATCGCATTGAATGGCGGTGCTGGCTCGAAGGGCTGAATGGCCTACTCCTGCACCTATTGTCTATTGTCTATTGAGAAGGTGGTACTTGTGAAATAAATTAAGAAGGGAAAGAGGAATCTGGAAAATTAGTGGCAGCTCAGATCAAGGAAAATTTCAGGAAGATTGCTAGGTAGATTATGAGCAAAAGTGTTACCAGGGAAAGAATCAGGTCTGTTTGTTCTCACCTGTGTTCACTTAAAATTCATTGTGGCAGGAGATTTTAAGTATGAAGTGAATTTCTGGAGAACACTCAGATATCTTAGCAGGCACAAAGGTCGATAATTCCCCAGGACTACTTTGTTGGGCATGGAGATGATTACTGGGGCACTGACGGGGAGATTTAAATCTTTACTGGCAACAGCTGAGATGCTAATTGACTGGAAGACAACAAATGAGGCACCTTTATTCAGGAAAGGCAACAGGGATAAGCCAGACAATAACAAGCTAGTTAATCTTGGGTCAGTTGTGTGGGAACAATTAGATAAAGCTTTGAGTGACGGGAATAATCTGCACTTGGCAGGGATTGTTCAGTAACACTGATTTGCTGGTGGGAGATCCCATCTGACTAATGTAATGGAGATTTATAAAAAAGTAACTCAATAAATTGACGATGGCTGTTTGGTGGATGTGGTTCACACAGACCTCAGACAGGCATTTGACAAGGTCCCAAACAGAAGGCTGGTCCAAAACATTAGACCCATGGTATTAAAAGTAATGTGGCCAAAAGTTCCCAAAAGTAGCTTGATGATAAGAGATGGAAGGTGATGGTGGAAGGTTACTTTTGTGATTAAAATTCTGTCAGCAGTGGTGTACCACAGGGATCAGTGCTGGGTCCCTTGATGTTTGCATCTTATTTAACAATTCAGATGCAAATACAGGAGGCACGGTTGACAGGTTTGTAGATAACCCTGCTGGTTTTGTTGACAGTGAGCAGTAGTCTAGGACAATAGAATATGGATCAGCTGGTAAATTGACAAATGGAACATAATCCTGATAAATGTGAGGTGAAGCATTTGCCAACGTTAAACAAGAGTCATATGTACTCTGAGGAGATATTGTGGAATAAAGAGATCTTGATGGGCTTGCAAAATACCCCTGAACGTGGCGGCACAGTTAGGATGAGTGGTGAAGAAGTTCTGTGGGATATTTGTCTTCGTCAGAACACACGTTTTACTAGAACCTTTTAAAACTTTGGTAAGGGCACAGCTGGAACAGTGTGGACTTTTCTGGTGCTGTATTGTAGGAAGAACGAGATTACACTGGAGAGGAGATTCACCAGGATGGTCACTGGGGTGGAATCATTCCGTTAAAAGGAGAGACTGGACAGGCTGGGCTTGATTTCCTTGGAGCAGTGGAAGCTAACCAGGTGAAGATGTGATCATTGTGTACTCCTACCTGGCTTAACTTTCAAAATGCATCACTACACACTTGTCCAAATTAAATTACATTCCCATGCCCGCTTTCCCAGTTGATCAGTCTTCAGTTGTAAATATACATACCCTTCTTCACTCTCCACTCTACCATAAACTGTGGAGAGAGCTGTAAACTTGATAATTATGCGACTTATTTATGGTAATATGCATGACACACAACAGCAACCAACATTGATCCCTGCAGCATCTAAAAAGAGAAGAACATAGAACAGCGCAGGAACAGGCCCAAATGATTCCAACTATGGGTATTGTCTGTACAGAGTTTCTACGATCTCCCCATGACCGTGTGGATTTTATTCAAAATCTTTGGTTTCCTCCCACACTCCAAAGACGTACACAGGTATGAAGGTTAATTGGCTTGGCTTGGTGTCTGTGCAAATTGTCCTTAGTGTGTATAGGATAGTGTTAATGTGCAGGGATCGCTGGCCAGTGCAGACTTGGTAGGCCGAAGGGCCTATTGCCATGCTGTATCTCTAAACTAAACAAACATGGCAAGACCACATGTGGAGTATTGTGTGCAGTTTTGGTCTCCTAATTTGAGGAAGGACGTCCTTGTAATTGAGGCAGTACAGCGTAGGTTCACGAGATTGATCCCTGAGATTACGGGACTGTCATATGAGGAAAGATTGAAAAGTCTAGGCTTGTATTCACTGGAGTTTAGAAGGATGAGAGGGGATCTTATAGAAATATATAAAATTATAAAAGGACTGGACAAGCTAGATGCAGGAAAAATGTTCCCAATGTTGGGCGAGTCCAGAACCAGGGGCCACAGTCTTAGAATAAAGGGGAGGCCATTTAAAACTGAGGTGAGAAGGAACTTTTTCACCCAGAGAGTTGTGAATTTGTGGAATTCTCTGCCAGAGGGCATTGGAGGCCAAATCATTGGATGGATTTAAGAGAGTTAGATAAACCTCTAGGGGCTAGTGGTCAAGGGATACAGGGAGAAGGCAGGCACGGGTTATTGATTGTGGACGATCAGCCACGATCACAATGAATGACGGTGCTGGCTCGAAGGGCCAAATGGCCTCCTCCAGCACCTATTTTCTATGTTTCCATGCCAAGTTTAATTAATCCTCTCCGCCTGCGTGTGATTCATATCCGTGTATATCCAAGTGTCTATCCAAAAGACTCTTAAATGCCACTATTCTATCTGCCTGCACCATCTCCCACGCAGCACATTCCAGGCACCCATACCACCCTGTGCAAAACAGCGGTCACACACATATCGTTTAAACTTTGTATCTCAAACCTTAAAGCTAAGCCATCTAGTTTATTACAATTTCAGCCAGGGACAAGGATCAGACTATCCACACTTTCTATGCCCCTCCTAATTTTATCTACTTCAACCTCAGCCTCCGATACTCCAGAGAAAACAATCCAATTTTATGCAACCTTGCCTTGTACCTAATGTCTTCTAATCCAGGCAACATTCTGGTAAACTTCTTCTGCACTCTCACCAACATTCCTGTAATGGGGTGACCAGACAATACTCCAAGGCTGCAACATGGGTTCCCGACTCTTTTACGCAATACACCGACTCACAAAGTATATCATGTGCCGTCTTTACCATACTATCTACTTGTGATCTCACTTTTAGGTTGCTGTAGTGTCCCCCAAAATCCCTCTACATGTCAATGCTTTTGAGGATCCAGACCTTAACTGTATACGTTCCCCTAACATTAGACCTAACAAAGTGCAACCCCTTTCATTTGCTCCAATCAAACACCATCTGCCATTTATCCACCATTTCTGTAGCTGATCTGTATCCTGCTGTATACTTTCACAACCATTTTCACTGACCACAACTTCATCAATTTTGGTGTTGTCTCCGAAGTTACGTACCAACTCTTCTACCTTTATGCCGTGTGCTGGAAGAACTCAACAGGTATATGCTGCATTTATGGAGGGAATGTTTCAAGTCGGGACTGGAACAAGGGAATTAAGTTGTTTAGATAAAAGAAAGGACCAAGTAATAATTCCTGCAGCACACCTGTAGTCAGAGTCCTCCAATCTGAAAAGGGAAGGGACATGACGTTGCCATAGGTGGAGGAGAGCAAAGATTTCAGAGCGCCAGAACAGTGAAGGAGGTTACAGAAAGGGTGAGGGGAAAGAAGGGATTTGAACACGAGGATGGCATTGTTAAAACTGAGGCAGGGACTGGTGGAGTAGGTACCAACATACACTCACTGTTCACTCGACGGCAGTCAAGAATAGAAGACCCCAATGTCCACGGTGGAGGAGCACTCATGTCCACAAGATTCCACTAGCCAGGTCCCAGATCCACATGGGAATGGCACGTTTGATGCAATCGCCATCTTGTTCATCCCGCCAAGTCAGTCTGCAAACACAAGAGAAGCCGTGAGATTACCTCTCATTCTTCGAAACTCTAGCAAGTACACACCAACCCCAGTTCAGTTCTTAACCTCAGCTTCCAATTGTTAGATGGGAATAAAATAAAATCTGCAGATGCCGGAAGTCCGAGATGAACATAACACCTGCTGGGAATTCTCAGCAGCCCAGGTAGCGACCGTGGTGAGAGAAACAGAGCTGAGACCTGGAACCGAAACTCTGCTTTTCTCCCCGGAGATGCTGACCGACCTGCCGAGTGTTTCCAAACTGTTCTACCTTTATTTCTCAGTGGGAGCGCCTGTCGACCGCTCTCAGATTTACCTGCTGCAGGGAACAGTTTCTCTGCATCGACCGTTTCAGTTCAGTCGAGTCAATGCTTCCCCTTCCCAGCCCACGACCCCTGGTCCCAGGACGTGGAATAAACCCCATGGTCCTGCATCCTCAGGCCGGAGATCAGGACCAGGGCCCACACTTCCATCCTGGGGCAGCCTCGGCCGGACCCATTTTGAATTCGGTTCCTCTTCTCCGCCGCGCTGATGAAGGCGAGGCTCCATCCGCCTCTTCTCACCCTGACTCCCTTCAGTGCGGCCCCGGGACCGGGACGAGCTGGAACCGCGCTCCAGCACTTTGGACACGGGCCCCCGGTCGCCACAACACCTCCCGCCCGGGGAATGTCTCGCGTCCACCCCCGGGCCCAGGCCGCTCCTCCTCCGTGGGCCTCGCAGCCGGTTGCCGAGGGAACGACGTCAATGGCGTCGTGACGTCAGGTCGCAATTAGCTCCGTGACGTCTCTTCGCATCACGTGACAGGGTCTGCCGCAGCCCGGGGAGGGGCAGATGGAGCTGTCAATCAGACGAGCCGCTTTGCAAAGTGATACTGTGTAAAGTGAGCCGAATGATGGAGAATTCGGAGACAGCAGAATGGGTGCGAAGTATTTTGAGTGAACTCTCAAGCTGGAGTGCTGTGTGCATTTCTGGTCACCACACCATAGGAGGGGTGGGAATGCACTTCAGATGGGCAAAGGAGATTGACCAAACTGTTCCCTGGGACAGAGCGTTTCGGACATGAGGGGAATCTGGTCAGAGCGAGCTGTGGGTTATGTGGGTAGGAGCAGCGTGGATAATGAGAAACCTTTCCCCATAAACGAAGATATTTGAAACCAGTTGACATCATTTTCAGGCGAGCAGGGATAGGGTGAGTAAAACCTAACGATTTTTCTTTCACCAAGGAGTGGGTTGCAATGAGGGACCACCCCTAGAAGGTAGTGGATGCAAGGACACTCACAAAATGTGAGAAGTATCTGGATGAGCTCTGGAAGTGTTATGGTGTAGGTGTTTGCAGACCAAGTGGCAGAACAGTAGCTTTACAATAGACAATAGACAATAGGTGCAGGAGTAGGCCATTCGGCCCTTCGAGCCAGCACCGCCATTCAATGTGATCATGGCTGATCATTCTCAATCAGTACCCCGTTCCTGCTTTCTCCCCAAACCCCCTGACTCCGCTATCCTTAAGAGCTCTATCTAGCTCTCTCTTGAATGTATTCAGAGAATTGGCCTCCACTCCCCTCTGAGGCAGAGAATTCCACAGATTCACAACTCTCTGACTGAAAAAGTTTTCCTCATCTCTGTTCTAAATGGCCTACCCCTTATTCTTAAACTGTGGCCCCTGGTTCTGGACTCCCCCAACATTGCGAACATGTTTCCTGCCTCTAATGTGTCCAACCCCTTAATAATCTTATACGTTTCGATAAACCATTAGCAAATTTGCAGATGATACTAAGCTGGGGGGTAGTGTGAATTGTGAGGAAGATGCAATAAGGCTGCAGGGTGACTTGGACAGGTTGTGTGAGTGGGCGGATACATGGCAGATGCAGTTTAATGTAGATAAGTGTGAGGTTATTCACTTTGGAAGTAAGAATAGAAAGGCAGATAATTATCTGAATGGTGTCAAGTTAGGAAGAGGGGATGTTCAACGAGATCTGGGTGTCCTAGTGCATCAGTCGCTGAAAGGAAGCATGCAGGTACAGCAGGCAGTGAAGAAAGCCAATGGAATGTTGGCCTTTGTAACAAGAGGAGTTGAGTATAGGAGCAAAGAGGTCCTTCTACAGTTGTACCGGGCCCTGGTGAGACCGCACCTGGAGTACTGTGTGCAGTTTTGGTCTCCAAATTTGAGGAAGGATATTCTTGCTATTGAGGGCGTGCAGCGTAGGATCACTAGGTTGATTCCCGGAATGGCGGGACTGTCGTATGTTGAAAGGCTGGAGCAAATAGGCTTGTATACACTGGAATTTCAAGGATGAGGGGGGATCTTATTGAAACGTATAAGATAATTAGGGGATTGGACACATTAGAGGCAGGAAACATGTTCCCAATGTTGGGGGAGTCCAGAACAAGGGGCCACAGTTTAAGAATAAGGGGTAGGCCATTTAGAACGGAGATGAGGAAGAACTTTTTCAGTCAGAGAGTGGTGAAGGTGTGGAATTCTCTGCCTCAGAAGGCAGTGGAGGCCAGTTCGTTGGATGCTTTCAAGAGAGAGCTGGATAGAGCTCTTAAGGATAGCGGAGTGAGGGGGTATAGAGAGAAGGCAGGAACGGGGTACTGATTGAGAGTGATCAGCCATGATCGCATTGAATGGCGGTGCTGGCTCGAAGGGCTGAATGGCCTATTCCTGCACCTATTGTCTATTGTCTATAAGATCACCTCTCATCCTTCTAGATTAGCCCGCAGCAAGGTTGTAGGGTTACTGAAACTCCAGAAATTTCACTGCTTAGTCCTGTGCTTGATTGTGGTCCTGCCATAGAGAAAATAGTTATTAAAAATTAATAACTATATTAAGTCATCTATATTGGGTACTGCGCAAAGACTGGATAGGACATGTTTAGAGGGAATATGGCAAGTGGGACTAGTGTAGATGGGACGTGAAGCATTATGGTGTAGATGTTTACAGACCAAGTACCAATGAACTGGATCGGTACAGTTGGGTTTTTTGTTAGACAGTATGGTGGATCACAATGACTGTCTTTGTGCTGCGCACCTTCAGGAATCTACTAGGTATCACTGCAGAGGATACAAACAATCTCCCCCAAAAATGTTTTAGATCAGGTTCCCATCTGCTTTACCTTTGGCCAAGAAGAATATGGTAACGTGCCTCAGTGACTAGGTATATGGTGATGAAGTGCTTTGAGAGGTTGTTTATGGTGCATATGAACTCCTTCCTCAACAAGAACATGGACCCGCTACAATTTGCCTCCCACCACAACAGGTCAACAGAAGATGCAATCTTGCTGGCTCACCGCTCTGCACTGGACTGATTGAATGATAAAAACACATACATCAGGATGTTTAACACCATGATCCCCTCCAAGCTGGATACCAAGCTCATGGAACTGGGTCTCTGCACAACCCTCTGCAACTGGTTCCTAGACTTCCTTGTCAACAGACAATGATCTGTACGAATTGGCAGCAACACTTCCTCCTTGATAACCATCAGCATTGGAGGACCTCATGGCTGCGTGCTCAGCCTGCTGCTCTACTCATGACTGTGTAGCCGGACACAGTTTGAACTCAATCTTCAAGTTGGCCAATGACACCACTGTTGTTGCATAAATTATAGATGACGACAAGTTGGAAAATAGGAGGAAGATCGAACAACTGATCAAATGGTGCCAGAACAACAACCTTGCTTTCAACGTCAATGTTGTGAGGCAAATGAAAATTCTAATTAATTAAACTTTATTTAAGCTTTAAGCAACTCATTTCTGTCATACACATCTTCAAAGCGCCTGGAAATTATCGCTGATTCAGCAGGCCTCGCCGGCCCAAGCCCCGCACATGCGCACACTTCATTCTCCCCTCCTATTTATAAGTTGAGACGGTCAGGAGGTTTAGTATGTCTTGATGACCGTCGCAGCACTGGAGCATCAGGAGATAATGGTGTTTCAATAGCTGGTGGTACATATATTGCTTGGTCATCAACTTCACTCATATTGTTATTTACATTTTCAATTTTAGAATTACTTATAGAAGTTTTCATAGGGGACAGTGGGAGTGTTGAAGGAAGTTCTTGATTAATATTATAAAGGAGTGATGGAGCTGATGGAGAAGATGGACATGGTGCAAGGTCACGAAGTGAGAAGTTGACTGACGTCCATCCTGATACTTGATAGTTGCATAAGAAGGGTTGACATCAGTCATTTCAACTTTATCAACTAAGGGCTCATTCTTATTTGATCGGACATACCAACGAAGCAACCCAGTCCCAGGGCTAGTCAACCATGATGACAGAGAAATACCACTGGAAGAATGCCGTTTGAAGTTAAAGTACCGCTCATGTGGAGTAGTATTGGTAGCAGTTGACAGTAGAGATCTGATGGAGTGTAATGTATCTGGTAGAACACATTCCCACTGCTGATCTGGTATGTCATTTGACTTTAAAGCCAGTTTCACTACTTTGCCAATGATTCCGTTATACCTCTCAACCTGACCATTTCCAATAGGATGATATAGTGTTGTTTTACTTGTTGCAATTCCTCTATTAGAAAGGTAGTCTTTTAAATCGTTTGACATGAATGAGGTGCCCCTATCAGAATGTATGTAACGTGGAAATCCACAGAATTAAAACAGTTGATCTGAACATTTGATAACCGTAGCAGCTGACATATTTGGACAAGGAAAGGCAAATGGAAACCTCGAATATTCATCAAGTATGGTAAGTGTATAAACATTTTGAGAGGAGGATGGTAAAGGCCCTTTTAAGGTTTTCCTGTTCAAGACACGTTCCATAGGTTGAGTAGCTTTGATCAATCTTCCTTCTACAGAATGGAAGAACCTTGGTTTTAATTCAGCACAGATTCTACATGAAGTACATCTTCTGTAGAGAAAGGTAAGTTTTTGGAACGAACTTGGTGTAACATACGAGTGACTCCAGGATGACACAACCCTTTGTGAGGATCAGTGACTGCAAAAGAATGAACAGAAGCACAAAATGCTCGAGTTAATGTATCCAGAGCAACATTATCCTTACCAGGGTGGTACTCAATTGAATAACTATATGCAGATAATTCAATCCTCCATTCATGAATTTTACTGTTTTTAATCTTTGTTCGTTTCCGATTATCTAGCATTAAAGCTACTGAATGCTGATCTGTTATTAAAGTAAAGTGCTGATGAGCAAGGAAATGATTCAATTTTCTCACTGCTTCAATAATTGCTGTAGCTTCCTTTTCGACGGGTGGGTACTGCAATTCACTACTTTGGAGAGTACGTGACATGAAAGCCACTGGTCGTCCTCCTTGATTTAATGTTGCTGATAGTGCTAAATCAGAGGGATCACATTCAACAACAAAGGGGAGATCCTCATCGATGGCGTATAATGTCGCAGATTCTAATTGTTTCTTTAAAGAAGTAAAGGCACCAATTGCTATAGGTTCAAGAGGAAACGATTTTGCTCTAATCAAAGGTTGAAATTTGTCAGAAAAATTTGGTATCCATTTAGCATAATATGCAAACATACCAAGAAGCCTTCATAGAGAGTTTAATATAGCTGGAATAGGTATTTCTTGGAGTGGGTGGAGTCTTTCTGCCAGCCTCATTTAATGTTAGATTTTTAGAACGTACAACTTCTAAAAACCATTGTACATTTTTGTCATGTTTAGCTTGGTCTTTTCCTGCAATAGTTATATTATTAAGATAAGGGAAAGTATCTTTAAGGTTTTCCTATTCAACAAGTTTGTCCATCTCTCTCTGAAAAACAGCCACACCATTAGTTACACCAAAAGGAACTCTGCAGTAGTGGTATAATTTTCCATTTGCTTCAAATGCAGTGTGTTTCTTTTCTGATTCTTTCAAAGGAATTTGATAGTAAGCACTTTTTAGGTCAAAAGTAGAGAATATCTTATACTTGGCTCATGTATTGATAATATCTTCTGTACGAGGTAATGGATATGCATCAAGCTCCGTGAACTGGTTATAGTTTGAGAATAATCAATGCAGAGTCTCTTTCTATGTCTCTCTAAGGGGTCATTAACCACGACAAGTTGTGCCTTCCAAGGGGAAGAGCTGGGTTCTATGATACCTTCTTGTAATAATAATAATAATAATAATGCATTTTATTTATATAGCGCTTTTCATATACTCAAAGACGCTTTACAGAGATTTTGAGAACATAGGGAAATGAATAAATAGATAAATAAGTAAATAAATAAATGAACAGAGAAAGGAGACAGAAGGTGAGGTGACCTTCAGTGGCTGAAGGCAGTACTGAACAGGTGAGACTTCAGCGATGTTTTGAATGTGGTGAGTGTGGGGGAGTCTCTAACGGTTTGGGGTAGTGAGTTCCATAGGGTGGGAGCAGCGATGGAGAAAGCCCTGTCCCCCCAGGATCTGAGTTTAGTCCGGATGTGGGGGGATAGGAGATTGGCAGCGGCAGAGCGGAGGGTGCAGGTGGGAGTGTGCCTGTGGAGGAGGTCGGTCAGGTAGGATGGGGCCAGGTTATGGAGGGCTTTGTAGGTTATGAGGAGGATTTTGTACTGGATTCTCTGGGGGATGGGGAGCCAGTGGAGTTTATAAAGGACGGGGGTGATATGGTCACGGATCGAGGTGTGTGTGAGTAGACGGGCAGCGGAGTTTTGAATGTATTGAAGTTTATTGATGATTTTTGAGGGTGCGCCATAGAGGAGGCTGTTGCAGTAGTCCAGACGGGAGGTGATGAAGGAGTGGATGAGGGTTTCTGCAGCTGTGGAGGAGAGGGATGGACGGAGACGGGCAATGTTTTTGAGGTGGAAGAAGGCTGTCTTTGTGATGTGTTTGATGTGTTTGTCGAAGGAGAGGGTTTGATCAAGGATGATTCCAAGATTCCGGATGTGAGGTGAGGTGGATACTGGGAGACCATCAATGTTGAGGATGAAGTTTTGGGTGGATTTGGTGAGCGTTTTTGGACCAATGATGATGATTTCAGATTTGTTGCAATTGAGTTTGAGGAAGTTTGATTGAAGCCAAGATTTTATTTCAGTAATGCAGTTTGTCAGTGTAGAGTGTGTGGTGGGGGAGATTGACTTGGTGGAGATGAGGAGCTGGATATCATCGGCGAAGCAGTGGAAGTTGAGACCATGACGGCGGATTAATTGACCAAGGGGGAACAGGTAGAGGATGAAGAGGAGGGGGCCAAGGACTGAGCCTTGGGGGACACCTTGGGGGAGGGGAGCGGTGGGGGATTTACAGTTGTTAATGGAGATGAACTGTTGTCTGTCAGAGAGGTAAGATTTGAACCAGGATAGGGCTGTGCCGGTGATGTTAAGGGAGGTTTCAAGTCGGGTGAGGAGAATGGAGTGATTTATGGTGTCAAAGGCGGCGCTGAGGTCAAGTAGGATGAGGATGTTGAGGTTGCCAGCGTCGGAGGAGAGGATAATGTCGTTTGTGATTTTGACGAGCGCAGTTTCAGTACAGTGGTTTGAGCGGAATCCGGATTGGAAAGTTTCATACAGGTTATTGGTAGAGAGGTGGTATTTGAGTTGGGAAGCTACAGCACGTTCCAAAACTTTGGACAGAACGGGTAGGTTGGAGATTGGTCTGAAGTTGTTTGGGGTGTCAGGGTTTAGACCAGGTTTTTTCAGAATGGGGGTGACAGCAGCGATTTTGAGGGATGGCGGGACGATGCCAGTGGACAGGGAGGAGTTTATTGTTGCAGTGATAAGTGGAGAGAGAGCAGGAAGGCAGGCCTTGACAAAGCTGGAGGGGATGGGGTCCAGAGAGCAGGTGGCAGTTTTTATTTCTGTGAAGAGGTCAGAGAGGTCGGTGGTGGAGATTGGGGAGAACTGAGGCAGGGGCTGACAGGATAAGGGGGGGCAGGTGGTTTGAGGGGGAGCAGGTGCGTTGGTGGTTAAGGTGCTGTAGATGTTGTCTATTTTGCTTTGGAAGAATGAAAGGAAAGTGGTGCATTTGTCAACTGTGAATGATTGGGAGATGGTGTCCAGGGGGCTGAGGAGTTTGTTTATTGTAGAGAAGAGTGTTTTGGGGTTTCCGGAGCCAGAGTGAATTATTTGAGAGTAGTAGGTGGAGTGGGCACGGGAGAGGGCATCTTTATAGTGCTGTATGTGGTCTTGGGAGTGAATTGTGAGACCTGTTTTGTTGCGGAGTCTTTCAAGTTGGCGGGCATGAGTTTTCATCACGCGGAGTTCAGGGGTAAACCAGGGAGCAGAGTGGGTGAAGGAAACTGTTTTGGTTGTAAAAGATTAGTTACTTCTGTGTTGATACATTTTTTGTCATCTTTACTAAAATGTCTTGATTTTGTAGCAATTGGCTTGCACTTACGGGATAGATTAGTAAATAATGAAGGACATTCAACAGATGCAGTAGAAAAATCACACAATATTGGAGGCTTTGACAATACAAGATCAGGCATTGTTCCTTCATACATGATTTGAAGTGATCTGTGCTGTTTGTGAAAATCCTGACGTAGAATTATATCGCTACACAAATTTTTCAAAATACCCAGACATACAGATTTATAACAAGTTTTGTTCAGAATAAAGTCCACAATACAAGATCCAATAATTTGAGTATTGAGAGTTGTCAGAGCCATCGAGATTTCTCTATTTGAAGGAATTATAGTTAGATTTAGTCGAGACACAACTTGTTCACTTATAAAACTTTCTGAACTGCCAGAATCAAGTAGTACATTAAGTGTACGGCCGTTGATGGATACCGTTGCAGCTGCATGAGACAAGCTCTGAGGAAATGCAGCTGTGATTGCACATAAAGAAGGCATATACGTGGCAGCAATCACACTTTTAGTAGTTGCTTTGGACTTGCATACTCTAGAATAATATCCCTTCTTGCCACAACCATTACAAGTTGCCTCTCGAGCAGGACATACCACTCTCTATTATGAATATTACCCACGCAAAAGTAACACTTCTTTTTTGAATAAGTACATGCTGCAGCAAGGGCACATTTATCAGTAGAAATTGTTTCAGCTTGCCCCATATTAATATTTGGGTTAGATTATTCTGTAGTAGTTGCAGCAGAATACACATTAGATGAGCCATAAGCATCTGAATTTCTCTGAGCCAAGTCTAATGAGTAAGCTTGATTGAGTAACCACACCATCCCCGGGCACTTTCCCCAGCAACCCGCAGGAGATGCAACACCTGTCCCTTTACCTCCCCCCTCAACTCCATCCAAGGACCCAAACAGTCTTTCCAGGTGAGACAAAGGTTCACCTGCACCTCCTCCAACCTCATCTATTGTATCTGCTGCTCTAGATGTCAACTTCTTTACATCGGCGAAACCAAATGCAGGCTCAGCGATCATTTCGTTCAACACCTTTGCTCAGTCCCACTTAAGCAACGTGATCTCCCGGTGGCTGAGCGCTTCAACTCCCCCTCCCATTCCCAGTCTGACCTTTCTGTCATGGGCCTCCTCCAGTGCCATAGTGAGGCCCACCGGAAATTGGAGGAACAGCACCTCATATTTCACTTGGGCACTTGCAGCCCAGAAGATAAACTTCTCCAACGTTAGATAGTTCCTCTGTCCCTCTCTTCCCCTCCCCAGTTCTCCCTCTATCTTCCTGTGTCCACCTATATCCTTCCTTTGTCCCGCCCCCGACATCAGTCTGAAGGGTCTCAACCCGAAACGTCACCCATTCCTTCTCTCCTGAGATGCTGCCTGACCTGCTGAGTTACTCCAGCATTTTTTGAAATAATTACCTTCGATTTGTACCAGCATCTGTAGTTATTTTCTTACACTATTTATACAAGTTTGATTGTAAGATGACTGTAGATCCAAGGTTTTGTTTTCTAATAGTCTGTCATATTAAAGGCGATGCCAAACCATTGATAAAAGAGTCTCGAATAATCTTCCTGTTGATATTGATCAGCTGTAACTGCTTCGTGTTAAAAACTCATCAAGTGACTCACCAGGTTTTTGTTTACGAGTAGCAAGGAGGTGTCGAGCAAATATTACATAGGGTGTCTTAACGAAGAGTCTGCTTAGTGCATCAATAGCAGAATCATACGTTGTACATTACTCTATGTAATCATATACATCATAAGAGATAGAGCTTATTAATGTCCTGAATTTGTCTGGTGCATTGTCACCACACTCAAATAAGATATTTAGTGTATGAAGCCAGTGCTTCCATTCCTTTGCTGCAGTAAGTGAGTTGAGATCCAGATCCAAGCATTGTGGTTTCAATAGTTTCTGCATCTCGATGTCACACTGCTTAACTTCTGAGATTGAGTTGCTTAAATTGTTGAGGCAAATGAAAATTATAATTTACTTAAACTTTATTTAAGCTTTAAGCAACTCATTTCTGTAATACACATCTTGAAAGCGACTAGAAATTATTGCTGATTCCACAGGCCTCACCGGCCTGAGTCCCGCACATGCGCACACTTCAGTCAATAAGACCAAGGAACTGATTGTGGACTATGGAATGGAAAAATAAGGATCCATGAATTTGCCTTCATCGCAGGACAGTGGTGGAGAGTCAAAGCTGGACATTCGTGGGACTGGACATCTTTGTAGATATGACCTGGGTCCAGCACTTAGATGCAATCATATGTAAAGCCTATCAATGTTTCTACTTCCATAGAAGATTGAGGAGATTCTGTATGTCAATGAATAATCTCATGAACTTCTACAGGTGTACAGTAGAGAGCATATCTCTATCACTGGCTGCATCACTGCCTGGTTCGGCAAATCGAACGCCCAGGAATGAACAAGATTGCAAAAACTGGTAAACACTCCCAGTCAATCACCTGCCCATCAAAGGAATCTACAACAGTTGCTACCTCAAAAAGGCAGTTTGCAAAAACCCACACCACCCTTATTTCACACCCTATGCCCTTATTTCACACCTGCCATTAAGAAGGTGGTACAGGAGCCTGAAAACTGTAACATCCAGGTTCAGGAGCTGCTACATCCCAAAAACCACACACTACCCTTCCGTACACAACAACCTCCAAATAGGCTCTTAACTATAGATTAGGGGACATTATTGTTGTAAGAATATCTGCCAAAACTTACCTTTCCGCTTCAGCCAACCGCTGTTTCATGTTTAGTTTAGTTCAGATGTACAGCGCGGAAACAAGCCCTAAGGGCCAGTGAGTCAGCAGTCCCACGCATGAACACGATCCTACACACACAAGGGATTTTTTGGTACATTTACATTATGTCAATTAACGTCTTTTGAGTGTGGGAGGAAACGGGGAGAACGTACAAACTGCGTACAGGCAAGCATCCCTAGTCAGGATTGAAACCGGGTTTCTGGCGCTGCAAGGCAGTTGGTCTACCGCTACGTCACTGTATACACAACTCAATGTGCAGGGTCGGTTTTGGACAAAGACAATGAACACTTTTCCCGCACGAAGCATAGCCGCCGATTTGCCCTTCCACAGACATGGTGAGTGGCTCTGAAAAGAACCTTTGGGTTACTCTGTTCAGTTTCTCTCGCTTACTTGCTCGCTCCGCCAGTTTTCTTGGGTAACAGCACGGCCTGGATATTGGGCAGCACACCGCCCTGTGCGATGGTCACTCCTCCCATCAGTTTGTTGAGCTCCTCGTCGTTGCGGACAGCCAGCTGCAGATGTCTGGGGATGATGCGGCTCTTCTTGTTGTCCCGGGCCGCATTGCCGGCCAACTCCAGGATTTCAGCCGTCAGATACTCGAGCACAGCAGCCAGATAGACCGGGGCTCCGGCACCAACACGCTTAGCATAGTTGCCCTTTCTCAGGAGCCTGTGTACACGGCCAACCGGGAACTGCAATCCGGCCCGGGACGAGCGAGACTTGGCCTTGGCCCGAGCTTTGCCGCTGGTTTTCCCTCGTCCAGACATGTCCCGAATCTTGCACACGGAGAATGAAAAAATGATCACAGACTCGCTCTTCTTGTACATTTTTGCGGAATCCAGTGAACCGCTGATGATTGGGGAAAAAGCACTTGATTTCATTGGTGAGAGGAATAACCCAATCACTGAACCGTTTTATCTACCAATCAAAACCAGCAACAAAAGCGCTGAAAATAACTGCCAGTCCCTCCAAAACCAGAACTTTGAAATAGCCCGCCAAACTATAAATCTGGATGTCAATACAATTTGCGACATCACATAATCATTGTTTTTTTGTTTATCTTTTTTTTATCTAAGTGCATTGCGTTAAGGTGTTAATTATACTACTGCGAGTAAGAATTCCATTGTTCCGTTGACGGCACATTTGACAATTAAATACTCTTGATTATTGGCCACCTTGAACCCCGAGCAATACGGCACAACACATTTAATTTACGATTTATTTGGACCGATAACCGATCACAAAAAAACCCGATTCTCGGCATCAATTAGCGATCGGTCACCTTGTAAACGGTGTCGGATTATCTACTAGTCCCTTTTTACAAAAGTCGGAGTTTGGGCTAGTGTGAAAAGTTCCTCCTTGAAAGACAGAACGAATTGCCGAATAGAAATGCAATTCGGAACAGTTAGAGATGAAGACAGGAGTTAATAAACCTCAGTACCCATAGTAAATAAAACAGCAACGACAGCAATAATCGGCTGCCCGTGGGCGCAACTTATGATGTCTGGGACAAGCAAACGCGAAGTAGTTGTACTTCTGTTTAATGGACAGGAACGTAACATGGATACCGGGAATATACAATACAATATATCTTTATTGTCATTGTACCCAGGGGTACAACGAGATTGGGAATGCGCCTCCCATACGATGCAATAATTTAATTAATTTAGACAACAACCCAACGAAACAATTGTAACAGTTTTAGACAGGATTAAGTGCAAGTTGATCTGTGCCGGATCACTATGCGTTGTGACCATCCGGCTCAGCAGGACCGGTTCATAACAGCTATGGCCCTGGGGATGAAGCTGTTCCTGAGACTGGAGGTGCGGGCTCTACGCCTTGTATCGTCTGCCCGATGGAAGGAGTTCGTATTGAAACATTTAATCACTAAACATAACGTTAAATAATTTGCCTAACAAAAATATCCTGAAACAATTCTGCTGCGATTCAACGTCGAAACATTAGTATAACTCTTTCTGCGAGAATGTGGGTGGCTCTTAAAAGAGCCGTTGGGGTTTCGGTATTTTGTCAACAATGTGCGGATCTTTACTTGGAGCTGGTGTACTTGGTCACCGCTTTTGTCCCTTCCGACACGGCGTGCTTGGCCAGCTCCCCGGGAAGAAGCAGGCGCACGGCGGTCTGAATCTCTCGGGAGCTGATGGTAGATCTCTTGTTGTAATGGGCCAGGCGGGAAGCCTCGCCTGCAATGCGCTCGAAAATATCGTTGACGAACGAATTCATGATGCTCATGGCCTTGGAGGAGATGCCGGTGTCGGGGTGAACCTGCTTCATCACTTTGTAGATGTAGATGCCGTAACTCTCCTTCCTCGACCTCCTGCGCTTCTTGCCCGCTTTGCCTGTAGGCTTCGGCAAAGCTTTCTTTGCGCCCTTCTTGGCAGCTGCTTTCGACGTCTCAGGCATTTCCTCGGTGGATTTCAAACACAGCAGTGACCAGAAGCCACTCGGAGCGCGGATTAAATAGGCTGCGCGTCGCCCTATGCTAATGAGGGATGGAGCGGGAGCGGATCGTCATTGGATGGTCGGAGACATGAATAATTACACCTCCCCGTAAACGCTCTGATTGGATATCTATGGGGAAACGTCACAATCCCTCGCTGCACCAGTCAGAGGCCGCTCCCACTGCCCCGTGTCCTGTCCGGGTCACTCTGCGGACGGGGAATTGGCGCCGATCTGGTGCAGTGGCCGCTGCTGTTTAATACAGCAGAAAGCACCGAAAGCTGTCGTTTGTCATCCTCTCCGGTGCCGAGTGCGGGATGCTGACGTCCCGTGGGATAAAACACGAGAAAGGAAAACACCTTGCAATTATAGGTCAGCTTGTACAACTTCATTAGTGGAGCAATTATTCAAATATGAAAGTGCCGGAATAACTCAGCAGGTGAGGCAGCATCGCTGGAGAACATGGATATGGGACCACAGGTAGACAAAAAATGCTGAAGTAACTCAACGGGTCAGGCAGCATCTCGGGAGAAGGAATGGGTGACGTTTCGGGTCGAGACCCTTCAGACTAATGTCAGGGGAGTGACTCTAGAATAGTCAGAGATAGGAAGACCAGTGGGAAAACTGGGAAAGAGAGAGAAAGCAGGGACTATGTGAAGTAAGAAAAACTAATGTTCATACCGCTGGGGTGTAAACTACCCAAACTTATGAGGTGCTCTGCCACCAATTTGCGCTGGACCTCAATCTGACAATGGCCCAGGACAGAAAGGACAGATTCGGAATGGGAGGCGGAGTTGAAGTGCTGAGCCAGCAGGAGATCAGGTAGGTCAAGACGGACTGAGCGGAGGTGTTCAGCGAAACGATCGCCGAGCCTGCGCTTGGTCTCACCGATGTAGAGAAGTTGACACCTGGATGCAGTAGATGAGGTTGGAAGAGGTGCCGGTGAAACTCTGCCTCACCACGAAAGACTGTTTGGGTCCATGGATGGAGTCGAGGGGGGAGGTAAAGGGACAGGTGTTGCTTCTCCAGCGGTTGCAGGGGAAAGTACCTGGGGAGGAGGTGGTTTGGGTAGGAAGGAATGAGTGAACCAGAGAGTTGCGGAGGGAACGGTCTCTGCGGAAAGCATAAAGGGGTGGAGATGGGAAGATGTGGCCAGTAATGGGATCCCGTTGGAGGTGGCAAAAATGTTGGAGGATAAGATGTTGTATGCGATGGCTGATGGGGTGGAAGGTAACAAGGGGGACTCTGTCCTTGTTATGAATAGGGGAGTGGGAGCAAAAGTGGAGCTGAGGGATATTGAAGAAACCTTAGCGAAAGCCTCAAGTACAATGGAAGAGGGGAACCCCCTTTACCTAATCAATGAGGACATCTCCGATGTCCTAGTATGGAACACCTCATCCTGAGCGCAGAGTCAGCGTAGATGGAGGAATTGGGAGTAGGGGATAGTCTTTACAGGAAACAGGGTGGGAAGAAGTGTAGTCAGGATAGCAATGGGAGTCAGTAGGTTTGCAGTAGATGTCGGTCAACAGTCTGTCTCCTGTGATGGAGACGGTAAGATCCAGAAACGGTAGGGAGATGCTCCAAGTAAATTTGAGAGCAGGATGGAAATTAGTAAAGTTGATGAAGTCAGTGAGTTCTGCATGTGTACAGGAGGTAGCACCAATGCAGTCTTCAATGTAGCGGAGGTAGAGTTCGGGGATAGGGCCAGTGTACGCCTGGAACAGGGATTGTTCAACATACCCTACAAAGAGACAGGCATAGCTAGGTCTCATGTGAGTGCTCATAGCCACCCCTTGGATTTGGATTGTTCTTCAGACTGATTGTAATATGGAGAAGGCGGCTGGAAGAGGGGGAATCTCCGGTGAAGCGTTGGAGGTCAGATCCAACTTAGATGGTAAACCTGTGTTTATAAAGCCAGAAGTTACTTAGGAAGCACAATAAATTGCAGCTTACGTTTAGTTTCAGAGATAGTGCGGAAACAGGCCCATCGGCCCACCGAAACCACGCCGACCAGCGATCCCCTTACACGAACACTATCCGACACGAGGGAAATTTTACAAATGCACGTAGCCAATTCACCTTCTAACCTGTACGTCTTCAGTGCTGTAGGTAACTGGAGCTCTTGCAGAAAACCCACACAGGGCATGTGAAGAACGTACAAACTCTGTACAGACAGCACCCGTACTCAGGATCTAACCCGGGTCTCTGGCGCTGGAAGGCAGCAACACTGCCGCGCGCCACAAAGAGCGGAATGGACAGACAATGTTTTCGGATGGGAGCCTTCTTCAGATTTTCATTAATCATAGTTGGTTCGATTAATTGAGGGGATAGCGTGGAGTGTTGGCGAGAACTTCAGCAATAACTGATAGGTCCCAAACGCCAAAACAGTTGATAATCTCAGTCAAATACCCTGGAGGCAAATGAAGAGGAGTAAATCTGTTTCAGAATCAATTCACCAACAGAGCGCACAGGTCCAGGGACCTCGACATTCCTTTCGGGTGAGGCAGAGGTTCACGTGCATCTCCTCCAACCTCATCTACTGTATCTGCCATCCAGGTGTGGATATGTGTATATGTGTGTATATATATATATATTAGGGGAGACCAAACACAGGCAGACTCGGCGATCGCTTCACTCAACAGTCCGCCTTAAACTACATGCTCTCCCAGTTGCCAAACACTTTAACTCCCCTTCCCATTCCCATCCTGACCTCTCTGTCCGAGGTCTCCTTCAGTATCAGAGAGAGGCCAAATGTAAATTGGCGGAACAGCGCCTCATATTTCACTTTGGCAGTTTACAACCCAGCGGTATTAATTTTGATTTCTCTAACTTGCATCCCCTCTATCTGTCCCTCCCCTACCATCGTAATACTAGCTTTGTTGTCGTTCTGTGAGAGAGAAGTAAAAAGGGATAATTGATTTAAACTAAGGACCATGAGAAATAGCTGACCCGACTATGCTCGGCTAGATAAGAACCGAAAGAACAAATGGTGACATTCCAAGGATAAGGGCAAGATATCCAAAGAACTAGCAGAGAGAGCACAAGATAACCAGAGCACTAGGAGAGAGGGCAAGATATCCAAAGAACAAATGGTGACATTCCAAGGATAAGGGCAAGATATCCAAAGAACTAGGAGAGAGAGCACTAGATAACCAGAGCACTAGGAGAGAGGGCAAGATATCCAAAGAACTAGGAGAGAGGGCAAGATAACCAGAGCACTAGGGGAGAGGGCATGAACTACTCTGTACTGCGCCTGCCTAATGAGATAAATGAATATTGCAAAAACGCCCTGCATGACAAGATGCCTCATTTAAATGCACATGCGATGTATGATGTGGGGGGCAACAGGGGCGGTGACGGTAGATTGTGCACCTCAGTGCTCCGATTGGAAGGAGCCCGAAGGGGAGGAATTTAAGGTGTGACAATTGTAAAGTGAAGTGAATAAAAAGAAGGGATTTTCCCGACCTCGGTGTGTCTTGAGAGGGAAGGAACCCAACTCTGCAGACTTGCAAATAAAATACTTGTTTCTCTAGATTGTCTCGAGCATCGTGATTGTGAGCACTCACATTTGCATCTCACAGTCCTGTCGAATTTCACGGTCTGTATAACTCGTTATCACCTATCCCACAATCATCAATGGACCATTGTGGGATTCACATTTCAATGATTGTCGTTGCTGTCTGCATTTCTTTCATTCATTTGTTCTAAGTATCGTCCATATCTCTCATTCCTCCTTTTCCCTGACTGTCAGTCTGAAGAAGGACCTTGACCCGAAACGTCACCTATTCCATTTCTCCAGAGATGCTGCCTGATGCGCTGAGTTACTCTCACTTTTAATATCTGTCTTCAGTTCATTTTATCATGTCGCACTGGTACCCTGGAACATTAAGCTACCTGCCTGACCCTCCATTAACTATATTTCTGCAGGGGCTATAATATCCCAGTCCCATGTACTTATTCATGTCCAGTTCGACGACCTTACTTGTCCGGCCTCTTTTACTGAAATAAATGTAATTTAATCTGACTCCCTTTGCTCGCTCCCTGCCCTGCTGCTGCCTGACACATATACTGAACTTACTGTTGCTGACTTTGCAGTCAACTTGCAGCTTCCACTTGCCTCACTACTGCTTTGAATCCCACACCACTGCCAATCTATTTGAAACCTTCCCTGGTATCGTGAGCAAATCTGCCTGCCAGAATATTTGTCACCCTCCAGTTCAGGTGTAACCCGTCCCTCTTGTGCAGGTCACTGCAGCCGCAGAAAAATCCCAATAATCCAATAATCTGACTCCCTGCTCCAACTTTTCAGCCATGCATTCATCTGTCCCATCTCCTTATTCCTATCCTCACAGAATATCCTTCTTTTCCCCTGACTATCGAGTATCCTATCACTGTAGCCTGACTGGCCTCATTCATCCCCACTGTGCCACAGAGCTAGTCCTAGTAGCACAGATCTGGATGTTGCTTTCTGTTGAAACGTCACTGCTTCTCCCCACCCAACAGTTACAATTACCCATGACTACAAACACATTGATTTCACACCCTTCCTCATTCAGCCGACATGTTTGGTCTACTCTTCCATGCTGACTATTGAGAGGCAGACAGTATAATCCCATCATAGTGATCATCCATTAACCCCACTGGCCCCTCTCGAAATTCCCCCTCCTGTCTCTGTCTACTCATCCCACTGGATTTTACTGTCCTAATTTCTACATAGGAGTCACAGCCCACCTGATGAGAGTCACTGTGGATCTCAGCCCCCTACATCACTAGATTAAATCCTGAGTAGCCCCGGTGCATCTATCAGCAAACGTCACTCAGTTCCACCCAATGCCCTCCCCAGCCCTCTCTGCTACAGAGACAGACACATTTATCTCTTCCTCTTGTTCCAATCAAGGATGCCAGAGCTAAAATATCAGCCATTTCTCTTTCCACAGATGCTGTCTGGCCTGCTGAGTTTTCTCACCATGTCCTACATTTCTTCACATTGACATCAGAGTTGCCACTTCTCATCAACAGCATGGCCATGACACTGGTTCCCAGTGAGTCTCACTGCCAGCAGTCGTCGGGCACAAAATTACTTGTCACCAACTGTACTCACTCCTGTCACTCAGTCTTTGGATAAACATGCACGTCACACAAATGACATGTTTTCACTCAGATCAACCTGATTTGTCACACTACTTGCCAATGCACAATTCAACAATCTTGGACACACAGATATTGTAAAATATTCAGATTTCTTCAGATTAACTGTCCTTCAAACCCCTTCAATTTCCAACCCCGCAGACCAGACACTGTGTGAACCGTCTCTGCACTCCCTCTATTGCACCAATACCCTACCTATGATCGATCTGGACATAATATTCAAGATGCCATCTCACTGGGGCTGATCGTGATTTCAATGAGATATCTCTACACTGATCACAAACCCTAGTCACAGGGTAAAATACAAATCTTCTCCTGAACTACATGCTGAGCCTGCATGTTCACGTTCATCACTTTAGGTGCAGGAGTAGGCCTTTCGACCCTTCGAGCCAGCACCGCCATTCAATGTGATCATGGCTGATCATTCTCAATCAGTACCCCGTTCCTGCCTTCTCCCCATACCTTCTGGCTCCGCTATCCTTAAGAGCTCTATCTAACTCTCTCTTGAATGCATTCAGAGAATTGGCCTCCACTGCCTTCTGAGGCAGAGAACTCCACAGATTTACAACTCTGACTGAAAAGATTTTTTCTCATCTCTGTTCTAAATGGTCTACCCCTTATTCTTAAACTGTGGCCCCTGGTTCTGGACTCCCCCAACTTTGGGAACATGTTTCCTGCCTCTAACGTGTCCATCCCCTTAATAATCTTATATGTTTCGATAAGATCCCCTCTCATCCTTCTAAATTCCAGTGTATACAAGCCTAGTCGCTCCAGTCTTTCAACATATGACAGCCCCACCATTCCGGGAATTAACCTAGTAAACCTACGCTGCACGCCCTCAATAGCACGAATATCCTTACTCAAATTTGGAGACCATAACTGCACACAGTACTCCAGGTGCGGTCTCACTAGGGCCTTGTACAACTGCAGAAGGACCTATTTGCTCCTATACTCAACTCCTCTTGTTAGTTATGAAGGCCAACATTCCATTGGCTTTCTTCATTGCCTGCTCTACCTGCATGCTTCCTTTCAGTGACTGATGCACTAGGACACGCATTGTAGACCCCCTTTACCTAACTTGACACCATTCAGATAATAATCTGCCTTCCTATTCTAACCACCAAAGTGTATAACCTCACACTTATCCACATTAAACTGCATCTGCCATGAATCCGCCCACTCACACAACTTGTCCAAGTCACCCTACAACCTCATAGCATCTTCCTCACTGTTCACACTACCACCCAGCTAGTATCATCTGCAAATTTGCTAATAGTACTTTTAATCCCTTCATCCAAGTCATTAATGTATATTGTAAATAGCTGCGGTCCCAGCACCGAGCCTTGCGGTACCCCACCAGTTTCAGGGCCTGCCATTCTGAAAGGGACCCATTTATCCCCACTCTTTTCTTTCTGTCTGTCAACCAATTTTCTATCCATGTCAGTACCCTACCCCCAATACCATGTGCTCTAATTTTGCCTACTAATAACCTATGTGGGACCTTGTGGAAGGCTTTCTGAAAGTCGAGGTACACCACATTTACCGACTCTCCCCTGTCAATTTTCCTAGTTACATCCTCAAAAATCCTAGTTACATCCTCAAAAGATGCTAGTGGCTAGTGGAATCAAGGGATATGGGGAGAAGGCAGGCTTACTGGTTATTGATTATTGATCGTGGACGATCAGCCACAATCACAATGAATGGCGGAGCTAGCTCGAAGGGCCGAATGGCCTCCTCCTGCACTTATTTTCTATGTTTCTATGACCCTTCTTGGTGTCTCGACCCGAAACATCACCCATTCCTTCTCTCCAAAGTTGCTGCCTGTCCCGCTGATTTACTCCAGATTTTTGTGTCTATCTCCCATGTCCATCTACAACAATGAGGAGTCCACCATTTTCTGCGCAAGTCCTGCCCGAGTTGCCTGACGAATATTCAACACGTCACTCTTGTCAGAGTTAAATTCCATCCAACAATCATTTGAAGGCAGGAACGGGGTACTGATTGAGAATGATCAGCCATGATCACATTGAATGGCGGTGCTGGCTCGAAGGGCCGAATGGCCTACTCCTGCACCTATTGTCTACACCTCCCCAGGTGTTCCAGATCCATTCGTAAATTCAGAAAGCCTTCCTTACAGTCCCTGTGGCATTACTGAGTGAAATGGAGAACACGGCACGGCAATAGGCCATTCGGCCAACTTACTCATGCTGACCAAGATACTCATCGACACCAGTCGCAACAGCTCGCGTTTGTGCGTCTCTCTGATTCCGTTTAACTGGTGTATTGGAAATGTGTGTCTGGGTCTCGTATCCGAGGCCCTGAAACTGATGTGCTGCCGGTGTCTATGTGCACTGTAACGTACCTTGTGAGTGAGGGACGGAGCGGCTGCTCTATTCCTTGTGCCACGGAGGAGGAAAAATAATTGATTGAAGAATTTTCCTGTGGAACGGAAAAAGAAATTGGATAATTGAGGGTGAGATAAAAGGCAGCTACTTGTGTGAAGGTGGTGGATTAATTGCTTCATTGTGAGGCGCTGCCGAAGGCGACTGCTTAAAAAGTATCCCTCACACACAAAGTGAGCTGCTCTTTGTAAAACTGCCCCCACCCCGAGTGTCCGGCTCTGTGTTCACTGATCACTGTCCAGTGACAATCCCATACGGGGAGAATTAAACAAAACCAGGAACTCTCCATCCTGGTCTGAGGCGAAGAAATAACAGCAGTTATAATGGGTGACTTCAATCTACATATAGATTGGGTGAACCAAACTGGCAGGGGTGCTGAGGAAGAGGATTTCTTGGAATCTTTGAGAGATGGTTTTCTAAACCAACATGTCGAGGAACCAACGAGAGAACAGGCCATTCTAGACTGGGTATTGAGTAATGAGGAAGGGTTAGTTAGCAGTCTTGTTGTGCGAGGCCCTTTGGGCAAGAGTGATCATAATATGGTAGAGTTCTTCATTAGGATGGAGAGTGAAAAAGTCAATACAGAAACAAGTGTTCTGAACTTAAAGAAAGGTAACTTTGAGGGTATGAGGCGTGAATTGTCCAAGATAGACTGGCGTTTGATGCTGAAAGGGTTGACGGTGGACATGCAATGGAAGGCATTTAAAGGTCGCATGGATGAACTACAACAAGTGTTCATCCCAGTTTGGCAAAAGAACAAACCAGGAAAGGTAGTGCATCCGTGGCTAACGAGGGAAATCAAGAATAGTATTAAAACAAAAGATGAAGCATACAGATTAGCCAGAAAAAGTAGCATACCAGAGGACTGGGAGAAATTTAGAGTCCAGCAGAGGAGGACAAAGGGCTTAATTAGGAAAGGGAAAATAGATTATGAGGGAAAACTGGCAAGGAACATAAAAACTGACTGCAAAAGCTTTTATAGATATGTCAAGAGAAAAAGATTAGTTAAGACAAATGTAGGTCCCTTGCAGTCGGAAACAGGTGAATTGATCATAGGGAACAAGGTAGCGGCACGGTAGCGCAGCGGTAGAGTTGCTGCTTTACAGCGAATGCAGCGCCGGAGACTCAGGTTCGATCCTGACTACGGGTGCTGCACTGTAAGGAGTTTGTACGTTCTCCCCGTGACCTGCGTGGGTTTTCTCCGAGATCTTCGGTTTCCTCCCACACTCCAAAGACGTACAGGTATGTAGGTTAATTGGCTGGGTAAATGTAAAAATTGTCCCTAGTGTGTGTAGGATAGTGTTAATGTGCGGGGATCACTGGGCGGCACGGACTTGGTGGGCCGAAAAGGCCTGTTTCCGGCTGTATATATATGATATGATATGATAAGGAGATGGCAGACCAATTGAACAAATACTTTGGTTCTGTCTTCACTAAGGAAGACATAAACCGTCTGCCGGAAATAGCGGGGGACCGGGGGTCTAATGAGATGGATGAACTGAGGGAAATCCAGGTTAGTCGGGAAGTGGTGTTAGGTAAATTAAATGGATTAAAGGCAGATAAATCCCCAGGGCCAGATAGGCTGCATCCCAGCGTGCTTAAGGAAGTAGCCTCAGAAATGGTGGATGCATTAGTGATAATTTTTCAAAACTCTTTAGATTCTGAAGTAGTTCCTGAGGACTGGAGGGTAGCTAATGTAACCCCACTTTTTAAAAAGGGAGGGAGAGAGAAAATGGGGAATTATAGACCAGTTAGCCTAACATCGGTAGTGGGGAAAATGCTAGAGTCAGTTATTAAAGATGTGATAGCATCACATTTGGAAAGTGGTGAAATCATCGGACAAAGTCAGCATGGATTTTCCAAAGGCAAATCATGTCTGACGAATCTTATAGAATTTTTCGAGGATGTAACTAGTAGAGTGGATAAGGGAGAACCAGTCGATGTGTTATATCTGGACTTTCAGAAGGTCCCTCATAGGAGATTGGTGTACAAACTTAAAGCACATGGTATTGAGGGTTCAGTGTTGAGGTGGATAGAAAATTGGTTGGCGGACAGGAAGCAAAGAGTAGGAATAAACGGGTCCTTTTTGGAATGGCAGGCAGTGACTAGTGGGGTAACGCAAGGCTCAGTGCTGGGTCCCCAGTTATTTACAGTGTATATTAATGATTTGGACGAGGGAATTGAATGCAACATCTCTAAGTTTGCGATGACACAAAGCTGGGTGGCAGTGTTAGCTGCGAGGAGGATGCTAGGAGGCTGCAGAGTGACTTGGATAGATTAGGCGAGTGGGCAAAAGCATGGCAGATGCAATATAATGTGGATAAATGTGAGGTTATCCACTTTGGCGGCAAGAACAGGAAAGCAGAGTATTACCTGAATGGTGACCGATTGGGAGAAGGGGAGATGCAAAGTGACCTGGGTGTCATGGTGCACCAGTCATTGAAAGCAAGCATGCAGGTGCAGCAGGCAGTGAAGAAAGTGAATGGTATGTTGGCATTCATAGCAAGAGGATTTGAGTTTAGGAGCAGGGAGGTTCTGCTGCAGTTGTACAGGGCCTTGGTGAGACCGCACCTGGAGTATTGTGTGCAGTTTTGGTCTCCTAACCTGAGGAGAGACGTTCTTGCCTTAGAGGGAGTACAGAGAAGGTTCACCAGATTGATCCCTGGGATGGCGGGACTTTCATATGAGGAAAGACTGGATAGACTGGGCTTGTACTCGCTGGAATTTAGAAGACTGAGGGGGGATCTTATAGAAACATATAAAATTCTTAAGGGGTTGGAGAGGCTAGATGCGGGAAGATTGTTCCCGATGTTGGCGGAGTCCAGAACCAGGGGTCACAGCTTAAGGATAAGGGGGAAGTCTTTTAGGACCGAGATGAGAAAACATTTCTTCACACAGAGTGGTGAGTCTGTGGAATTCTCTGCCACAGAAGGTAGTTGAGGCCAGTTCATTGGCTATATTTAAGAGGGAGTTAGATGTGGCCCTTTTTGCTAAAGGGATCAGGGGGTATGGAGAGAAGGCAGATACAGGCTACTGAGCTGGATGATCAGCCATGATCATATTGAATGGCGGTGCAGGCTCGAAGGGCCGAATGGCCTCCTCCTGCACCTATTTTCTATGTTTCTATTATGTCTCAGGCAGCTTTCTCTCATTCAACCGCCCTCGCCTTGCCCGCACCCAGCCCGGGAACAACCTCTTCCTCACAACTAACTCCATGCTCTGGCCACAGCCGCTGCTCCACTCCGATTCTTCCTCCCAGCCCCCACTTCCACTGCCCAGATTCCGGACTTGATGCGGATCTTCGAGACCACCCGCGGAGCCGCTCCCGGACCGATGCGCTGCTAGAAGCAAGCTGTTGTCAGCGACCTGCCCCCGGTCCCGGGAGCTCTCCATTCCCGGCTGCTTTAAAGCCGCTGCCGCTGCCGCTCGCTGAGGGACCGGCGCTAACAAGACTGGAGCGGAGCGCGCGTTCCCTGCCCATCAATGGGCGGGGCGATGTGACGTGAGCGCGCCTTGTGGTGACGACACAGAGCGACGCTCAGCCGGGACTTTCCCCAGTTCAATTTCCCCAGAGTCTGAGTGATGGGTCCGGGGCGGGGGCGACAGACACATATCGGTCGCAAATCCAGGACATGGCTCATTTTGGGATCTGATTTTATTTTTAATGGTTGTACCTGAGCCTGTCCTCCCACCCAATCCCGCAGGAACATTGAAGGAAACATAAGGAACTGCAAGTGCTAGAATCTTGCATACTTTTTCCAAGTCTTGTACACTTGTTCCAAGTCTAATTAATAGTATTTCCACTTTCGGTCGTGGCCAATCTAAATGCTACTCCTTGGTTCAATCACGCCTTCCCACACAGTGTAAATCTACTGACTCCCACAACTATCCAGCCGACACTCCTTCCCACCCTGCCTCCTGCAGAGACTGTCGCCTGCTCACAATTTTCCATCTACGCCGCATCTGCGCTCAAGAAGTGGTGTCCGATGCCAGGACAGGCGAAATGTCCTGATTCGTTAGTGAACGGGGCTTCCCCTCTTCCAACATGGATGAAGCCCTCGCACGGGTCTTCTCAGTATACCCCAGCTCCGTTCTTACTCCCCTTCCCGCCAGTCGTAAGAGGGACAGAGTCGCCCTGGTCCTTACCTTTCACAGCATCGGCCGTCGCAAACAGCACATAATCCTCCGACATTTTCGCCATCTCCAACCGGATCCCACCACGAACCACATCTTTGCATCTCCACCCCTTTCGGCAGAGACCGTTCGTTCCGCAACTCCCAGGTTAACTCATCCCTTCCCACCCAAACCACCCCCTCCGCAGGTACTTTCCCCTGCATGAGATTAAGAGGCATAGCATCCATGATGCTTTGGTCGTGTGGATTTAGAACTGACTCATTCATAGAAGATCTATGGCTGTGGAACAATGCTGACATTCTGGCTAAACATCAGACCAGTGGGGATCCGCGCTGGGTCTTCTGTTGTGTGTCGTATCTCTGAAAGCTTGGACCTACATACAGATGGCGGGGTAAAATACCGCCACGTTTAGAGGATAGTCATTGTTCGGACAGGGTGAACAAACGTGGAATGTTTTCTGCGGTGTATCGGAGATATAATAGTATTTAATGTTATGAGATGTATAAGCAGGCTAGATAGTCAGAGGTTTTCTTCTGGGTGAAAATGTCCAAAACTAGACCTACACAGGAAATGGTAGGGCTCTGGGGAGTGTTGTCGAGCACAGGGAGAGATCTAGGTGCACAGTGCATGGTTCCTTGAAAGTCCTGTCGTAGGTGGTCAAAAAGGCGTTTGGTACATTGAGCTTCATCAGTCAGTTTTGGGAGGTCATGTTGCGGCTGAGTAAGGCGTTGGTGAGACCGCATTTGGAATATTGTGTTCAGTTTTGGGCACCATGTCCGAGGCTGAGACTCTATTCTCTGGAGCGCAGGAGAATGAGCGGTGATCTTATTGAGGTGCACAAATCATAAGAGGAATCACAGAGTCTCTTGCCCAGAGGAAATGAATCGAGGACCAGAAGGCACAAGTTTAAGGTGAAGGGGAAAAGGTTTAATAGGAATCTGACGTAACTTTTTTTCACACAAAGCGTGGTGAGTGTATGGAACAAGCTGCCAGAGGAGGTAGTTGAGGCGAAGATTATCTCCACGTTTAAGAAGCTGTTCGACGGGTACATAGGTAGGATCTTTCGCGTTGCAGAACCAAAATGTACGTTTGTTATCGTACACTTGGAAGGGCAGAAGAAGAGACTGCGTTACCCTCAATTATTTGCTTAGGATAATAGCTGCAGATGCTGGTACAAATCGAAGGTATCACAAAATGCTGCAGTTACTCAGCGGGTCAGGCAGCATCTCTGGAGAGAAAGAATGGGTGACGTTTCGGGTGGAGACCTTTCTTCAGACTGATGTCAGGGGGGGGCGGGACAAAGAAAGGATTATAGGTGGAGACAGGAAGACAGTGGGGTAACTGGGAAGGGGAGGAAAGAAAGGGACAGAGGAACTATCCAAAGTTAGAGTAATCAATGTTCATACCGCTGGGCTGGAAGCTGCCCAAGCGAAATATGGGGTGCTGTTCAACCAATTTGCGGTGGGTCTCACTATGACACTGGAGAAAGCCCATGACAGAAAGGTCAGACTGGGAATGGGAGGGAGAGTTGAAGTGCTCAGCCACCGTTATATCAGGTTGGCGGACTGAGCGAAGGTGTTGAGCGGAACGATCGCCGTGCCTGCATTTGGTCTCGCCGATGTAGAGAAGCTGACATGTGGAACAGCGGATACAATAGGTGAGGTTGGAGGAGGTGCAGGTGAGCCTCCGCCTCAACTGGAAAGACTGTTTTGGTCCTTGGATGGCGTCGAGGGGGGGGAGCAACAGGGACAGGTGTTGCATCTCCTGCGGTTGCAGGGGAAAGTGCCTGGGGAGAGGGTGGTTTGGGTGGTAAGGGACGAGTGGACCAGGGAGTTACGGAGGGAACGGCCTCTGCGGAAAGCAGAAAGGGGAGGAGATGGGAAGATGTGGCCAGTAGTGGGATCCCGTTGGGGGTGACGGAAATGTTGGTGGATAGTTTGTTGGATAGGTTAGCTGATGGGGTGGAAGTTGAGGACAAGGGGGACTCTGTCCTTGTTTTACGAATGGCGGGCGAGGGGGATCAAACGCTGAGCTGTGGGATATAGAGGAGGCCCAAGTGAGAGCCTCATCTGTAAAGAATGAGGACATCTCTGATCTCCTAGTGTACAAAACACATCATCCTGGCGCAGAAGCGGCGTAGACGGAGGAATTGGGAGGAGGGTATAGATTTTTTTACAGGAGACCGGGTGGGAAGAAGTGTAGTCCGGATAGCTGGGGAAGTCAGTGGGCTTGTAGTAGATATCAGTCACTAGTCTGTCTCCTGTGATGGAGATGGTGAGGTCCAGAAACCGTAGGGAGATGTCGGAGATGGTTCAAGTATAGTTAAGAACGGGATGGAAATTAGTGGTGTATTATTTGCTTCATGATATGATACACCTTTAAAGTTCAACCTCCTGTCGTCAAAGGAAAAAAGTGCTAGCGAGGCAAACCTCACCCAATGGCTCAGGCCTTCGAGTCCTTGCCATATCCTCACGTATCTCTGCACTTTGAAAATCAGCTGCATAGTTTCCTGAACTGAATAACCAAAACTGCAGAATGTTCCAAGTGCGGTATCAACAACGTCTTCTACAACTAACCACGTCCTAAATTCTATGCTCATTGCCTCGAATGTTGAAGGCTAATGTACCGAAGACCTTCGCCCCAGAAGCAGAGATAGAATGAGCGCAACAAATCTGGAATCCAATTGTTTCATTGCCCATTGTTTGCGAGAACAGTCCAGTAACCGCGCATTCCCGAATATTAAATCCAGTCCACATACCATTTCTATACTTTATTCGCTCTCTAACCACATACGTGAACCACTACCGTCATTGACCCGAAACTTTTGACCACCGGGAAAGCCGGGAGAACCGTCCACTGACCGTCGCCGATGCTCAGTGTACTAAGATGACAGAATACAAAGCCATTTAGCAAATATCTCCATGATCTCAGATGGAGCCGCCATCGTACGGCCCCGACCAAATAGTAACCCTCAGTCAGGCAATTGCCCGAGACACTCCGACAAGTGGAACAGCGTTCGACCGACTGAATTCTGATGCAATCGGAGCCGAAAGTTTGGTGCTGATCTGCAGACGCTGCCATCGACTATAATCACCAACAACGCACTGGAGTGCGGAGCAAAGCGCTGCGAATAAAAAAGCAACGAGAGCGGGGGTCAGTGACAGCGGCAGTTTATTGAGTGCCGTTTACTCAGGATGTAACTAGTAGAGTGGATAAGGGATAGCCAGTCGATGTGTTATATCTGGACTTTCAGAAGGCATTCGACAAGGTCCCACATAGGAGATTGGTGTACAAACTTAAAGCACACGGTATTGAGGGTTCAGTGTTGAGGTGGATAGAAAATTGGTTGGCGGACAGCAAGCAAAGAGTAGGAATAAACGGGTCCTTTTTGGAATGGCAGGCAGTGACTAGTGGGGTACCGCAAGGCTCAGTGCTGGGACCCCAGTTATTTACAGTGTATATTAATGATTTGGACGAGGGAATTGAATGCAACATCTCTAAGTTTGCGAATGACACGAAGCTGGGTGGCAGTGTTAGCTGCGAGGAGGATGCTAGGAGGCTGCAGAGTGACTTGGATAGATTAGGCGAGTGGGCAAATGCATGGCAGATGCAATATAATGTGGATAAATGTGAGGTTATCCACTTTGGCGCCAAGAACAGGAAAGCAGAGTATAACCTGAATGGTGACCGATTGGGAGAAGGGGAGATGCAACGTGACCTGGGTGTCATGGTGCACCAGTCATTGATAGCAAGCATGCAGGTGCAGCAGGCAGTGAAGAAAGCGAATGGTATGTTGGCATTCATAGCAAGAGGATTTGAGTTTAGGAGCAGGGAGGTTCTGCTGCAATTGTACAGGGCCTTGGTGAGACCGCACCTGGAGTATTGTGTGCAGTTTTGGTCTCCTAACCTGAGGAAAGACGTTCTTGCCTTAGAGGGAGTACAGAGAAGGTTCGCCAGATTGATCCCTGGGATGGCGGGACTTACATATGAGGAAAGACTGGATAGACTGGGCTTGTACTCGCTGGAATTTAGAAGACTGAGGGGGGATCTTATAGAAACATATAAAATTCTTAAGGGGTTGGAGAGGCTAGATGCGGGAAGGTTGTTCCCGATGTTGGGGGAGTCCAGAACCAGGGGTCACAGCTTAAGGATAAGGGGGGAGTCTTTTAGGACCGAGATGAGAAAACATTTCTTCACACAGAGAGTGGCGAGTCTGTGGAATGCTCTGCCACAGAAGGTAGTTGAGGCCAGTTCATTGGCTATATTTAAGAGGGAGTTAGATGTGGACCTTTTTGCTAAAGGGACCAGGGGGTATGGAGAGAAGGCAGGTACAGGCAACTAAGCTGGATGATCAGCCATGATCATATTGAATGGCGGTGCAGGCTCGAAGGGCCGAATGGCCTACTCCTGTACCTATTTTCTATGTTTCTATTCTCCAACAGCCACCTACTGTTCCAGGGAGCTGCCCACACAACCCGCCCTCACACCAGTCTTCGGTTTCCATAGAGCCACAGTGCCGACCAATAGAGCCACGGAGAGCAGCGCCGTCCCGGCCGCAATTCCAGGAATGACAAGGGACGGAACATCAGCAGCAGCGTCTGTGGGAACAAGACAGGGATAGAGCGGCTCCAGGAACTCGCGCCCTTGCCAGTTACAGCCACATCCTTTACCTTCCTCCTGCTGGGGGAGCCCAGCAGACAATCGCTCCTCGTCTTCCAAGAGAATGATGGGACCAGCGGTCGTCACCAAGATCCCAGCCCGCTCCTCTGCGCTTCTTCGTCTCTCTGGGGGATGGGATAAGACAAGAGGGAAGCATAGTTTACCACGGTTGGCGGGTCAACGGTCACTCGGTTCTCCAGGTGGGGGAAGAGCCGAGGCAGAACGCCGTTTGGGTCTAAAATTAACAGCTTCACAGCACCTCCACGCTGCAGAAGACGCTGAGATCTGGGACCACTCTCGTAGTCAATATCACGAACCCCGGCCACCACCAGATTCGGCCACTCCTTGGGCCGTAGTTAGACCTTATCTCCGATAAACTACTCCAATGGGCCGGCCAGTCGGTCCCGACAGGGAGCGAGCGCGGGTAGAAAACTTTACCCGATCGTCCGACCAACCTCTCGGGCGCTGTGAATGTTGGTTCATTCACCGACGTTACCTCCCGCCACGAACAAACGCGAGGCTGTAAATTCTACCCGAAAACTGTCAACTTAGTCTTTCCACCGCCCGCCATGGGTAACTAATTGCATCGAATAACCTCCTCACCGCCCAGAACCAAGCTGTCAGTATCTCCGGCAACTGACCGCGGGCCTCAGACACTCCCTCAACCACCGCGCACGCTGGTCACGTTGTGCATCGGCAACGCAGTTGCTGACCCCCGGTACGCGAACAAAAGCCACCAGTCAAGGAGTAGGTTCCCGCACTGCTTCCGCCCCATTCCTATTTACCAAAATCGCAGTTCCTCTGAGGCCCGGTTTAAACCCTGAACAGCCGAGGGCAGCGGACGTATCACGGCCGTTCACTGCACTTGAGGGGGAATAGGGGCGGGCAATCAACGCAACCTGATCAACGACCGTCAGATGTACTTACTGGGGCTGCAGGAAGCCGCGCAGTTCTCACGGTGCAAACCTCAGCTCTACAGTGGAAATAAACCTGGAAAGGGAGAGTGCGGGACGGTCAGTGCCACGACCCAAGGTTAATGCTTCTACAGTCAATGGGGAACAGGGGCCGCCACACTGTTCCAAAGACGCGGGAAAGCAGCGCAGCCAAGTGAGCGCCCGCGCAAAACCGCCGGAAACTCACCTCTCCGCATAGAGCCCCGGCCGAAACGCGGTCCCAGAAAGTGAAACTGCTGACTACAAACCGCTGATGGTGCGTTGGGAAGCGCAGGTGGGAAGCGGCGCTCACGGGGACCAGGCTGGTTTTGTAGTTGTCACCAACAAACGGGCTCCTGCGACAGAGGAACAGAGGGTTCAATAGAGAAAGACAGCGAGAGGATCTTCAGCGGGTCTCACACTCACCAATGGCTTCCCCAATCTGACTCACGGTCCCCGCCCCTCACCTGTTCACAAGGAGGTCCCAGCGGAGCCCCAAATAATACTCGGGCCCTGGGGTCGCCCAGCAGTCATCGAGAACCAGCACCAAGGTCGGGTCGTTGCGGTTCAGCTCACGAACCTCCACAAACACGGGGTCCCGCAGCACACTGACGATCGGGTAGTCAATGGCCATGTACCAGCTCCGGTATCTGCCATCTGCAGTGAGAAAGAGAAAGGGCGGCCAGTATGTATTTGCAGAGAGCCTGCAGTTGGATACTGAGCGACGGAACACTCGCTACCTCTCGCTATTTACAGCTCCAGAAGAAGGGGGGCGGTCTCATTGGCAGGACGTGGCGGAGTAAGCGAGTCTATACGGGGCGTCACCTGCAGCTCGGACTCCTGGCTTACCTCGTAACTGCACTGCACGTGGAGCCTGAAAGAGAACGGACACTTGCCGACCCGGCTCCTCACCCCCACTCGCCGCATAAGCCGTTCCCAAACTCACCTGAACGGACTATCCCGGCTCACCGAGGCCAGAGCTCCATGCAGGATCTCAAACTGTCCCAACACGACCGTTTCATAAACCACCTTCCCTCCGTACATCTACATGAAACAAAAGACCATCAGTGCCTGCGCGGGCGCCTGTCACGACTCCCACCCCAACACCTACCCGCTGCGTGGTGCCACACTCGGTGAGCGCGAACTGGAAGAGCACAACATCTGAAGAGACGGCGGTGGGACGGCACTCGGCTCCGGACCCATTCTTCACGTACACCGTGCTCAGATTTACAGGGGGCCGCGTCACATCCTTGGCGATAGCGACCAGAATCTGCCCGTCCTTTGTGCACACTGTGGAATGGGCAATGAAAGGCTGTTAGATAATACACGTTAGAGTCGAGACCCGGGACAACAGGTCACAAACCATAGCTCCCATCTACACCCTCTCCAATGTAAACCCATTTGACCAGCTCCCTGCCCCGCACAGATGCGGCTGATCTGCCGGTGTCTATTGATTTGGGGCTGGGGCTGGCGTGTAGTAACAAAGGGGCGCTCAGCCCCAGCCCCTCTCTTTCCCTCCACCACGGTAACATGACTGATACCAAACAGCGGGAAAGCACCGGCACAGAATGACTAAAATACGATCAGAATTCTACGTTTCAGCGGTGAACAATGTAACCCGCTCCAGACGGGAGGAGCCTCGATCAACTGGTGATTGACCTTGATACCCGCGAGTATCAGGATTAAAGAGATCGGCGAATCCCCGGAACACAGTGACCAGAAAGATACACACCCGGCAGGTTGTTAAGTGAATAGAAACACGGCGGAATATGCGCACTATCTGCATCTAAGCAGCAGCCTCTCTGCACGCATTCGCGGCCAGAAATCCCCACAAACCCGCAGTCTTTGCGGAATTGAGGAGACAGCCAACATTTATCGGCCTGGAGATGCAGAGAGGGCGGCTGCGCTGAATAGGTTGCAGCAAAAGCCAAACAAAGTGCCCATAACCCGTCCATCTCAACGCGCCAAGTCTCCGGGTGAATGATGCACTAGAGCCGACTCCTCCTTTTTCACACGGCGCTGTTTTACCGCCACTCAATGGATGACCCAATCAGCCGCAGGCCCAGAGTCCGCCGCCTCCCGCATTCCGGCCTGAATCTCGTGGATGGGCCTGGTTCCAATCAACCAGTGAAGGTGCTTCTGTCTTCAGGGAACGATCAGAAAATTCCCCTCTTAAAGGCACCGAGGGTCTATATTGCAAGTCATTGTTTGATTAAATAATCAAAGTTATTTAAGACAGAATCAGGCTCTTCGGCCCACCGCATCCAGTGTCCGCCACCAACCACCAATTTTACAGTGATCTAATTTAGCAGCATCTATTTAGATAAAGGGTCGATGATGAAGGGAGGTAATGGCATCAAATTCCTAGCGTTAACATCTTGGATGCGATACATCCGATCCGATACGATAAAAGTTTATTCATCCCCGGAGGGAAATTGGTCTGCCGACAGTCACAACACACAGGGTGCACAATAACTTGAAATTAAAAGTGAAAACAAAAAGACAAAGACAAGCGACAGTTGGCCGGCTGTCCTGTGCACAGCGCCTTCACCGGAACAAATGAACAAAGAAACAAACGAACGCAGACTTATCCCATGGGCAGAGGAATCTAGACTAGAGATCCCCCCCTCCCCCACACCGGGTCCGCCTCGTTCTCCAATCACCCCTCACGGATGCCCCCCCAAGCCGGGTCCTCATTGTCTTCCCCTCCCCCCTCACGCTCATCCACCGTGAGTCCCACCTGTTCTGGGCCCAGCAAGTAGATACCACCACGATAAAGGTGCGCCATCGTCTTTGCTTTCTCCGAAGTTTAAATCAATCTGACATGACTCCGAACACTCACGCAAACTTCTACAGATGCATTGTATTCTGTCTAATTGCATCATGGTCAGGTGCCGCATTTATAACGCGGAGGAACAAGGTGCGGAGGGATAGGTTCAGCTCGGTCCACACAACGGCTTTTGTGGTTCAACGGTTCAAATCCGTACAAAAAGCCTTGGGATTTTCTTTTATCCGATGTCAGTGACATTTCACGGGACATTTTGACCCTTCTAACTGCTCACTTGTTTTATTTTCTTGCTTGCTTACTAATCCTCAAATTAAATAAAAATATTTTATATTGGAAAACATTACCAATCTCAATGATAGGTAGAATTAATGCAATAAAAATGATTTTTCTTCCACAATTATTATATCTTTTCCAAATGATTCCGATATATCTTCCTAAAATTTTTTTAAAAAAGATTGATTCCATAGTCACTAACTTTATCTGGGATTATAAGAGCCATAGAATAAAAAAAGAACACTTATGTAAACCAAAAATAAATGGAGGTCTAGCTCTACCAAACTTTACGTTTTATTATTGGGCAGTCAATATTAAAAATATTAACTTTTGGTTAGTAGAGACAGATAAACAACCAACCTGGTTAAAAATGGAAAAAGAAGATTGTTCGCCCTTTGAAATTAGTTCGATTTTATTCGCCAATAATAAAATAAGTAAGAAAACCTATAGTGAAAACCTTATAATAGATACGTATTTGGAAACAAATAAAGAAAACATTAAAATTGGAATGTATACCACTAGCTCTTACTATTGTAAATAACATCACATTTAAACCTTCAATGATAGATAAAGGTTTTTTACAATGGAAAAACTGTGGAATTAATAAGATGGGAGATCTCTATAGGGAAAAAAATTTCCTTTCATTTCAAGAATTACAACAAATTTATGGATTACATTCAAAAGATTACTTTAGATATTTACAAATTAGAGATTATGTAAAAGCAAATACACATGAAATTAGAAATAGAAAGACAGAGATTTTAGATGAATGTTTAAATAAACACCCAAATACAGAAAAATTGATATCATATATTTATAATATTCTACTGGAAAACGACGCTCCAAGTACAGAAATATATAGACAATCATGGGGAAATGAATTAGGTCAAATTATTAGACCTGATATATGGGATGAAAGTTTACAACACATACATCACTGTTCGCTAAATGCTAGACACTCTCTTATACAATTTAAAATATTACATAGACTACATTATTCAAAAGCTAAATTACATAGTATTTTTCCAAATATATCTGCCATTTGTGACAAATGTCAGCAATTGGAAGCTAATTTAACGGACATATTCACAAACTGTGAAAAAATCACTAAATTCTGGACAGAAATATTTAAAATAATTTCGAATGTTGTTAATATGAAGCTGATCCCTGACTCAAACTTAATAATACTGGGAATATTAGAAACAGATCAATTAATAACAACGAATCAAAGAATTTTTATTGATTATAGTTTAATAATTGGGAAAAAATTAATACTGAAATTCTGGAAAGGTCCTACATCCCCCACAATTAAAATGTGGATTACAGGAATGTCGGAGACACTTCATCTGGAAAGATTGAGACTTGTACTAATGGACAGGTTGAATCTTTTCAGAGGAATATGGTCTCCATTTATTGTATATTTAAAGGGTCAAAATGGCTTGGTGCGAGGACATGACCGTGGCCTGAATAATGGAATGGAGGAAGAATTATGAATAATAAATCATGGATATATCTCCAATGATAGATAACTTTTTTAATACTCCATTCATTTCTCCAATTTGGATCTCTTATTTTTATTTTATTTTTCTCTATCTTTCCCTCTCTAAAAAAAAGTATAGAAATATGTAGGACATAATTGTTAATATTAATAATATCACGAATGTATGTAATAAGTAAATTTTATTAATATGTATTTATGTTTAATAAAAATATTTATCAAAAAAATTCCTAGCGTTAACATCTTGGATGTGATACATCCGATCCGATACGATAAAAGTTTATTCATCCCCGGAGGGAAATTGGTCTGCCGACAGTCACAACACACAGGGTGCACAATAACTTGAAATTAAAAGTGAAAAAAAAAGACAAAGACAAGCGACAGTTGGCCGGCTGTCCTGTGCACAGCGCCTTCACCGGAACAAATGAACAAAGAAACAAACGAACGCAGACTTATCCCATGGGCAGAGGAATCTAGACTAGAGATCCCCCCCTCCCCCACACCGGGTCCGCCTTGTTCTCCAATCACCCCTCACGGATGCCCCCCCAAGCCGGGTCCTCATTGTCTTCCCCTCCCCCCTCACGCTCATCCACCGTGAGTCCCACCTGTTCTGGGCCCAGCAAGTAGATACCACCACGATAAAGGTGCGCCATCGTCTTTGCTTTCTCCGAAGTTTAAATCAATCTGACATGACTCCGAACACTCACGCAAACTTCTACAGATGCATTGTATTCTGTCTAATTGCATCATGGTCAGGTGCCGCATTTATAACGCGGAGGAACAAGGTGCGGAGGGATAGGTTCAGCTCGGTCCACACAACGGCTTTTGTGGTTCAACGGTTCAAATCCGTACAAAAAGCCTTGGGATTTTCTTTTATCCGATGTCAGTGACATTTCACGGGACATTTTGACCCTTCTAACTGCTCACTTGTTTTATTTTCTTGCTTGCTTACTAATCCTCAAATTACCCATCTGAATTCATCTGTCTGTACCTTATATAGACAACCTTTGACGTTATGATCACATTTGCATGGTCCTTTGTCATTTAAGGTTCCGTTAACTTGCCTCCTTATCCTCCCTTCTTACAGGAGTATACTGGAACTGAATTCTGAATAACTAGAGTTTAATCAACTCCCATGTGGACTGTTACCTAATAATATTCTCTCATTTTGTTTCTCGCTAGCTCCTGCTCATAATGGCTTACCCCAATACGTTACCCCAAGATCCACACTTATCCTTACTCATGACTATCTTAAAGTACGTATGTGCTGACGGTACGGACAATATTATCCACTGAAACACCAGTCATCTGGCCATATTTGTTTCTCCGTACATGGTCCAGTCTGATCCCCCCTCTAGTGGCACTATCCAGATACTGTTTCAGGAAACTTTCTTGGATGCTCCAAATAAAATAAATACATTCTATCCCTTCCAGTACCCCTTTGTACTGAGCAGGTCTCTTGAGTATTGGGGAAGTTACATTTGCCCACTACGCCAACACTGTTGCTTTACTATCTTTCCGTAGTTTGTCTTCAAATATATTGTCACGATGGGAAGATTGCAGAGAAGATTCACGAGAATGTTGCCGGACGTTAAGGGTCTGAATTGTACAGAAAGGTTGGGCAGGCTCGGGCATTTTACTTTCGAGAGCAGCAGGAAGAGGGGTGATCAGATAAAGGGTATAAAATCATGAGAGGAATACATAGGGTAGATGCACTGAGTATTTCACCCAGAGTAGGGTATTAGAGAACCAGAGGATATAGTTTCATGGTGAGAGTGGAATTATTCAGTGGGAACCTGAGGGCCAACCTTTTCACACAGAGGGTGGTATGTATTTGGAGCGAGCTGCCAGGGGACATAGTTGCAACAGGTACTGTAACAACATTCAAAATACATTTATGCAGGTACATGGCTTAGAAAGATTTAGATGAATATCGGCCAAACATGGGTAGGAGGGACAAGGATAAATTTCAAACATTCATCCAGAATCTACGTTCATCTGCTTTACACTCGAAACACCTTTGCGTTAAAATAAACACACTTCACCCCATCTACCTCACCATAGTCATAGAGTCATCGAGTCCCACAGCACAGAAAGAGGCCCTTCGGCCCATCGTGTCCGTGTCGCCCGTTACCAAACACAGTCTAATTTTAACCATATAACAATAACCATATAACAACTACAGCACGGAAACAGGCCCGTTCGGCCCTACCAGTCCACGCCGACCACTCTCTCTGACCTAGTCTCATCTACCTGCTCTCAGACCATAACGCTCTAATCCCCTCTTATCCATATACCTATCCAATTTACTCTTAAATAATAAAATCGAGCCTGCCTCCACCACTTCCACCGGAAGCCCATTCCATATAGCCACCACCCTCTGAGTAAAGAGGTTACCCCTCATGTTACCCCTAAACTTCTGAAGCAATGTCCCCTTGTTGGAATCTTCCCCACTCTTAAACGGAAAAGCCTACCCACGTCAACTCTGTCCATCCCTCTTAAAAATTTAAAAACCTCTATCAAGTCCCCCCTCAACCTTCTACGCTCCAAAGAATAAAGACCCTACCTGTTCAACCTCTCTCTGTAGCTTAAGTGCTGAAACCCAGGCCACATTCTAGTAAATCTCCTCTGTACCCTCTCCATTTTGTCGACATCCTTCCTATAATTTGGCGACCAGAACTGCACACCATACTCCAGATTCGGCCTCACCAATGCCCTGTACAATTTTAACATTACATCCCAACTTCTATATTCGATGCTCTGATTTATAAAGGCAAGCATACCAAACGCCTTCTTCGCCACCCTATCCACATGAGATTCCACCTTCAGGGAACAATGCACAGTTATTCCCAGATCCCTCTGTTCCACTGCATTCCTCAATTCCCTACCATTTACCCTGTACGTCCTATTTTGATTTGTCCTACCAAAATGCAGCACCTCACACTTATCAGCATTAAACTCCATCTGCCATCTTTCAGCCCACCCTTCCAAAAGGCCCAAGTCTCTCTGTAGACTTTGAAACTCTACTTCATTATTAACTACACCACCTATCTTACTATCATCTGCATATTTACTAATCCAATTTGCCACACCATCATCCAGATCATTAATGTAAATGACAAACAACAGTGGACCCAACACAGATCCTTGGGGTACCCCACTAGACACTGGCCTCCAACCTGACATACAATTGTCAACCATTACCCTCTGGTATCTCCCATTCAGCCATTGTTGAATCCATCTTGCAACCTCACTATTAATACCCAACGATTTAACCTTTTTAATCAACCTTCCATGTGGAACCTTGTCAAAGATATGAGGCTGCTTTGGCAAGTAATGTAAAAGTAAACCCCAAGGGGTTCTACAGATATGTCAATAGCAAAAGGATAGTGAGAGATAAAATTGGTCCATTAGAGAGTCAGAGTGGACAGCTATGTGCTGAGCCGGAAGAAATGGGGGAGATATTAAACAATTTCTTTTCTTCGGTATTTACCGAGGAGAAGGATATTGAATTATGTGAGGTAAGCGAAACAAGTAGAGTAGTGATGGAAATTAGGAAGATTAAAGAAGAGGAGGTACGGACACTTTTGAAGAATATAAAAGTGGATAAGTCTCCAGGTCCTGATAGGATATTCCCTAGGACATTGAGGGAAGTTAGTGCAGAAATAGCAGGGGCTATGATGGAAATATTTCAAACGTCATTAGAAACAGGGATGGTGCCGGAAGATTGGCGCATTGCGCATGTTGTGCCTTTGTTTAAAAAAGGTTCTAAAAGTAAACCTAGCAATTATAGACCTATTAGTTTGACGTCTGTGGTGGGAAAATTAATGGAAAAGATACTTAGGGACAATATATATAATTATTTGGATAATCAAGGCCTGATTAGAAACAGTCAACATGGATTTGTGCCTGGAAGGTCATGTTTGACTAATCTTCTTGAATTTTTTGAAGAGGTTACCAGGGAAATTGATAAGGGCAAGGCTGTGGATGTTGTCTATATGGACTTCAGTAAGGCATTTGACAAGGTTCCACATGGAAGGTTGATTAAGAAGGTTAAATCGTTGGGTATTAATAGTGAGGTTGCAAGATGGATTCAACAATGGCTGAATGGGAGATACCAGAGGGTAACGGTTGACAATTGTATGTCAGGTTGGAGGCCAGTGTCTAGTGGAGTGCCCCAAGGATCTGTGTTGGGTCCACTGTTGTTTGTCATTTACATTAATGATCTGGATGATGGTGTGGCAAATTGGATTAGTAAATATGCAGATGATACTAAGATAGGTGGAGTAGTTGATAGTGAGGTAGATTTTCAAAGTCTACAGAGAGACTTGGGCCTTTTGGAAGGGTGGGCTGAAAGATGGCAGATGGAGTTTAATGCTGATAAGTGTGAGGTGCTGCATTTAGGTAGGACAAATCAAAATAGGACGTACAGGGTAAATGGTAGGGAATTGAGGAATGCAGTGGAACAGAGGGATCTGGGAATAACTGTGCATTGTTCCCTGAAGGTGGAATCTCATGTGGATAGGGTGGTGAAGAAAGCGTTTGGTATGCTTGCCTTTATAAATCAGAGCATCGAGTATAGAAGTTGGGATGTAATGTTGAAATTGTACAGGGCATTGGTGAGGCCAAATCTGGAGTATGGTGTGCAGTTCTGGTCGCCAAATTATAGGAAGGATGTCGACAAAATGGAGAGGGTACAGAGGAGATTTACTAGAATGTTGCCTGTGTTTCAGCACTTAGGCTACAGAGAGAGGTTGAACAGGTTGGGTCTTTATTCTTTGGAGCGTAGAAGGTTGAGGGGGGACTTGATAGAGGTTTTTAAAATTTTGAGAGGGACGGACAGAGTTGACGTGGGTAGGCTTTTCCCTTTGAGAGTGGGGAAGATTCCAACAAGGGGACATAGCTTCAGAATTGAGGGACAAAGGTTTAGGGGTAACATGAGGGGGAACTTCTTTACTCAGAGGGTGGTGGCTGTATGGAATGGGCTTCCGGTGGAAGTGGTGGAGGCTGGCTCGATTTTATTATTTAAGAGTAAATTGGATAGGTATATGGATAAGAGGGGATTAGAGGGTTATGGTCTGAGTGCAGGTAGATGAGACTAGGTCAGGGAGAATGGTCGGCGTGGACTGGTAGGGCCGGACAGGCCTGTTTCCATGCTGTAGTTGTTATATGTTATATATGTTAAATGCCTTACTGAAGTCCATATAGACAACATCCACAGCCTTGCCCTCATCAATTTCCCTGGTAACCTCTTCAAAAAATTCAAGAAGATTAGTCAAACATGACCTTCCAGGCACAAATCCATGTAGACTGTTTCTAATCAGGCCTTGTTTATCCAAATAATTATATATATTGTCCCTAAGTATCTTTTCCATTCATTTTCCCACCACAGACGTCAAACTAACAGGTCTATAATTGCTAGGTTTACTTTTAGAACCTTTTTTAAACAAAGGCACAACATGCGCAATGCGCCAATCTTCCGGCACCATCCCCGTTTCTAATGACGTTTGAAATATTTCCATCATAGCCCCTGCAATTTCTGCACTAACTTCCCTCAATGTCCTAGGGAATATCCTATCAGGACCTGGAGACTTATCCACTTTTATATTTTTCAAAAGTGTCCGTACCTCCTCTTCTTTAATCCTCCTAATTTCCATCACCACTCTACTTGTTTTGCTTACCTCACATAATTCAATATCCTTCTCCTCGGTGAATACCGAAGAAAAGAAATTGTTTAATATCTCCCCCATTTCTTCCGGCTCAGCACATAGCTGTCCACTCTGACTCTTTAATGGACCAATTTTATCCCTCGCTATCCTTTTGCTATTGACATATCTGTAGAACCCCTTGGGGTTTACTTTTACATTACTTGCCAAAGCAGCCTCATATTTTTTTTTCGCTTTTCTAATTTCCTTCTTAAGATTCATTTTACATTCTTTATATTCCTCAAGAACCTCATTTACTCCCTGCCGCTTATATTTATTGTATATCTCCCTCTTTTTCCGAACCAAGTGTCCAATTTCCCTGGAAAACCACGGCTCTTTCAAATTATTATTCTTTCCTTTCCACCGAACAGGGACATAAAGACTCTGTACTCTCAAAATTTCACCTTTAAATATCCTCCATTTCTCTATTATATCCTTTTCATAAAACAAAAAGTTCCATTTCACTCCTTTTAAATCCTTTCTCATCTTCTCAAAATTAGCCTTTCTCCAATCCAAAATCTCAACCCTTGGTCCAGATTTGACCTTCTCCATAATTATATTGAAACTAATGGCATTGTGATCACTAGACCCTAAATGCTCCTCAACACATACCTCCGTCACCTGACCCGTCTCATTTCCCAACAGGAGGACCAACACTGCCCTTCTCTGGTAGGTACCTCTACGTATTGCTGCAAAAAACTATCCTGCACACATTTTACAAACTCCAAACCATCCAGTCCTTTAACAGAGTGTGATTCCCAGTCTATGTACGGAAAATTGAAATCACCCACAATCACTACTCTGTGCTTACTACTAATATCTGCTATCTCCTTACATATTTGCTCTTCCAATTATCGTTCCCTATTTGGCGGTCTATAATACACCCCTATAAGTGTTGCTAAACCTTTCTCATTTCTGAGTTCCACCCAAACAGCCTCCCTAATCGAGCCTTCTAGTCTGTCCTGCCAAAGCACTGCTGTGATATCCTCCCTGACAAGCAATGCAACACCCCCACCTCTTGCCCCTCCGATTCTATCACATCTGAAACAATGAAATCCTGGAATATTTAATTGCCAATCGCAACCCTCCTGTAACCATGTTTCACTGATCGCCACAACATCATACTTCCAGATGTCAATCCCATTTTCCCGCATTTGGACCGTAGCCCTGAATGTTGTAGCATTTCAAGTGCCCATCCAAATTCCTCTTAAACGTTGTGAGTGTTCCCGCCTCCACCACCACACCAGGCAGTGAGTTCCAGACTCCAACCACCCTCTGGGTGAAAAAGTTCTTTCTCACACCCCCCCGAAACCTCCCTCCCCTTACCCTGTATCTATGTCCCCTCGTTGTTGAACCTTCCACCAGTGGAAGAAGTTCCCCGCCATCTACCTTATCTATGCCCCTCATGATCTTGTACACCTCGATCATGTCCCCTCTCAGCCTTCTCTGCTCCAGGGAAAACAACCCCAGTCTGCTCAGTCTCTCCTCATAGCCGAGGCCCTTCATCCCTGGCAGCATCCTGGTGAATCTCCTCTGCACCCTCTCCAAAGCTATCACATCCTTTCTATAATGTGGTGACTAGAACTGTACACAATACTCCAGCTGTGGCCTCACCAGTGTTCTGTACAATTCCATCATTACCCCCCTACTTTTATATTCGATGCCCCGGCTAATGAAGGCCAGTAACCCATATGCCTTTTTGACCACCCTGTCCACCTGTCCTGCTGCCTTCAAGGACGTGTACCTGCACTCCAAGGTCCCTCTGTACCCCTGTCTTCCCTAGGGTCCTTCCATTCATGGTGTACTCCCTCTCCAAGTTATTTCTGCCAAAGTGCATCACCTCGCACTTTTCAGGATTAAATTCCATCTGCCACTGCTCCGCCCATCTGACCATCTCATCAATATCTTCCTGCAGCTTGCAGATCCCTTCCTCGCTATTCACCACCCCCCCTAACTTTGTGTCATCTGCAAACTTGCTGATCATGCCCTGTACGTTGACATCCAGATCATTAATGTAGATTACAAACAGTAAGGGACCCAACACCGATCCCTGCGGCACCCCACTGGACACCGGCCTCCAGTCACAGAAGCAACCTTCTACCATCACCCTCTGCCTTCTGTCACTAAGCCAGTTTTTTAATCCATTTTGCCAAGGTGCCCTGGATCCCATGAGCTCTTACCTTCTTGACTAGTCTCCTGTGTGGGACCTTGTCAAAAGCCTTACTGAAATCCATGTATACCACTTCCACTGCACTACCCCCATCTACCTCCTTGGTCACCCCTTCAAAAAATTCAATCAAGTTAGTCAGACACGACCTTCCATTAACAAAGCCATGTTGACTATCCTTAATTAACCCTCGATCCTCCAAGTGAAGACTGATTCTGTGCCTCAGAATCTTTTCTAGCAGCTTCCCCACCACCGATGTCAGACTCACCGGCCTGTAGTTCCCAGGTTTATCCCTACTGCCCTTTTTAAATAATGGCACCACATTAGCTATCCTCCAGTCCTCCGGTACATCCCCTGTTGCAAGAGAGGCTCTGAAAATTTGTGCCAGAGCCCCCGCAATCTCCTCCCTTGCCTCACTCAGCATCCTGGGATACATCTCGTCAGGGCCCGGAGACTTATCCACTTTTAAGCCTGCCAGAGCCTCCAGCACCGCCTCCCTGTCAATAGCAATATGCTCAAGAACATCACAACCCTCCTGCTCCATTTCTAAGTCCGCATCGCCCTCCTCCCTCGTAAAAACAGATGCAAAAAATTCATTGAAAACATCTCCTACAACCTCTGGCTCCACACACAGTTTTCCACTATGGTCCCTGATGGGCCCCACTCTTTCCCTCGTTATCCTCTTACCCTTGATATACTTATAGAACACTTTGGGATTTTCTTTTATTTTGCCCGCTAGTGCTATCTCATGGCCCCTTTTTGCTCTTCTAATTTCTTTTTTAAGAACCGCCCTACACCTTCTGTATTCCTCTAATGATGCCTGTGCCTTAAGTTCTTTATGCATTCCAAAAGCCACCCTTTTTTTCGAATCAATCCTACTATATCGTTCGACATCCAAGGTTCTTTGGACTTGTTTGTCCCACCCTTAAACTTTAGGGGAACATGCTTCCTCTGTACTTTTTCAATTATTCCTTTGAATGACTCCCACTGTTCTGATGCGGTCCTCCCCACGAGAAGCTGATCCCAGTCCACCAGGGCCAACTTCTGCCTTATCAGATTAAATTCGGCCTTGCCCCAATTTAGAAAATTTCCCTCTGGTCCCTCGTTATCCTTTTCCATTACCACCTTAAATATCACTGAATTGTGATCACTGTCACCAAAGTGCTATGCTACTGACACTTCAGCCACCTGTCCGGCCTCATTTCCCAAGATTAAGTCCAATACCGCCCCCCTCCCCTTGTTGGACTTTCAACATATTGACTCAAAAAGCCCTCCTGGATGACCCTTAGGAACTCTGCACCCTCTGCACAATACTCCGCACTATATTCCGTAATTTCTCCCAGTTTGAGAATGAGTAATCATTGCCTCCACCTATCAATCACCCCTTACATTTGCTGACCTTCTACTTCGCTTCCCTTCCTCCTGCCTCTCTAGTTTACGCCGCCTCAGTAGTACTAGCAAGAATATTGGTACTCTCTAGTTCAGGCGCAACCCTGCCCTATTATAATGGTCAGCTTTGGTCCAGAAGATATCCCAATGATCCAACAATTTGAATCCCTGCTCCCACCTCCAACGCCTGACAAAAACAATAATCTGTCCTATCTTCCTATTATTACACCCAATACCGCGTGTCTCGGGAATATTCTGGAGATCACTGCCCTTGAGATTCTGCTTTTCAAACGATTTGCTTATCTCCATATGACGTGCATAGTGACTTATTGCTTCTCCTCTTCACCCGTGAGAATGTTCAGCAGTCGCTCCTCCAGACCCTGGTAAACGTTCTTCAGTCGCACCGAGACTCCCTCGCGTCAGAAAAGCAACACACTATTCTGCTGTCTGGGAGTGCAGACACCCAGTCTGCGGCCACATAACCTTCTGCCGTCCCCCTAACAAGTCTCCTATCACTATTGCTTTGTTGGTCTTTGCCCTTCTATGTTGTGTCTCACGGCCTGGCATGGTGCCACTGTCTGCTGATGCTACTCTTCGCTGACAGGTCATCCCCCAACAGTTTCCAAAGAGCATGCATGTTTTAGAGGGAAATGGCCACAGGGGATTCCTGCACTCTCTGCTTACTCCTCATCCGGGTGGCAACCCATCTACGTTGTCCCTGCACCATAAATGTAACCATCTCAATATTGTCCCTATTTATGTCGCGCTCCTTTTCACCGGCAGCGCTGAGGTTGTCCAGACGCAGCTGCAGCTGGAGGAACCTCAAACGGCAAAGTGGCTAAAGACATCAGCCTTGTCAAGGAGACCGGTACTGGTTTAGGAGAGAAGGAAAAGAGTCAAGGCAAACTACTCTTGCACGGGATCTATATCTAACTGAGACCAAAAGGGTATATTTTAATGGATATTTACATGACAATTTAAAAGCATTTTAACCGCCATAATCTATTTGCTTCGAGCAGCAACAGTGACAGAGTGATCGAGGCACCATGCTCTCTGGAACGTTCTGCTTGAGCGGAAGATACAGGCTGGTACTCTAAAAGAGGTTGGAGCGCAAAGGAAAAGCAGACAATTCGTGGATGGTGAATTGGTTTCATGGAATGAAGCTAATCGTGAACGGTGGAAAGTTGTATTTCGCACTGGCCGTGAATATAGATGTAGCTCAGTCATCGGTGCTGAGTCCATTGCTCTCTGTCGTTTAAAAAACAATTTGGTGATATCTTAGTTAGCGTAGCAGGTTACCAGAAAATTACTGCATTATGTTGATCAGTTCGGCAAGTGGGCTACGGAATTATTATTTGAGTTTAATGCGGGAAAGTGCGAGTTGTTGCATTTTGGTAAGTCAAACTAGCGCAGGCCCTTCACAGTAAATGGCAGCCCCCTGGGGAGTGTTGAAGGATCTAGGAGTCCAAGTACATAGTTCGTTGAAAGTGGGAAATGTAGGAAGGAATTGCAGATGCTAGTTTAAACCGAAGATAGACACAAAATGGTGGAGTAACTTAGCGGGAGAGGCAGCATCTCTGGACAGAAGGAATGGGTGACGTTTCGGGTTTGGACCCTGCTTCAGACTAGTCAGGGGAATGGAAAACGAGAGATACTGACAGCGATGTGGAGAGATATAGAACAAATCAAAGAAACGTAATGACGATAAAGGAAACGTAATGACGATAAAGGAAACAGGCCATTGTCAGCTGTTTGCTGGGCGAGAACGTGAACCTGGTGCGACTTGAGTGGGGGAGAGGTGGAGAGAGAGGAAGTGCAAGGGTTACATGAAGTTAGGGAAATCAACATTCATACCACTGGATTGTAAGTTGCCCAAGCGAGATATGTGATGCTGTTCTTCCAATTGGCCATTAGCCTCACTGACAAGGGAGGAGGTCGAGGGTATAAAGGTCAGTGTGAAAATGGGAAGGGGAATTAAAGTGTTTGGCATCCGGGAGATCAGGTAGGTAAAGGCGGACCGAGCGAAGGTGTTCAGCTCAATGATCGCCCAGTCTACGTTTCGTCTGGCCGATGTATGATAATCCACATGTTGAACAATGGATAAAGTAGATGAGTTTGGAGGAGGTGCAAGTGAACCTTTGCCTAACCTGAAAGGACCGTCGGGATGTCTGGACAGAATGGAGGGAGGAGGTATAGTGAATGTAGACCTGCAGCAGAGTGAGAAATGATCTGTCGCGAAGGAGCGTGGGACTGTTCCACCCCACCCGAGAACTGAGGCCCTGCTGATCTGATTATTAGTCTGAACACTTCACCGTGCCCTGTTAGATGATGCTCAGCGGCAGAGCTGGTCGCTTGCCTCTCTGTTGAAAGAACACATTCCGATGATATTTAGACGAAAGTAATAATTCCAGACCGGCGTCCTTTTGCAATGATTGTTAATGTTGTATCGTTTTCCAATTACTTCCGTTACCTCACGAGGATCTTTATTTGCAACAGGTCCCTCGTTTATACTCATATCGGTGACATCATACACCAGCCGTCAGTTTCTGATAGAAAGCGGTTTGATGTGTTTACGGTGACACCATGGGAATAATACCTATCAGGATTCATGGATTTAAACGTACACATGTCACAGGATGGACGTTTGCTTTTACCCATTGTGTGAAGTGACGTGATATCACTCAAATGAGCCATGTCCTATTTGTGCATCGGGTGAATTAACCGTCTGAGGGAACAGCTTCAAAACTGAGCATTCATCAGTGCTCACCTGAACGACAGGTGTGTCGTTCGTCGTTCCGCGTGACGTGACCTGTCGTTTCTCCACTGGCTGGGCATTTGGACTTCTCAGGAGTAATGGAAAACGAATCATTTACAATCACGCATATGGAGTAATTTAGGGAGCAATGAAGGAACTTGCCGAGACGACTGAATAGCCATCAGGCGGATGAAATACCGTGGAATCGGTAAATCCGGCTGCGGGCCACTTTGATACAAAAGGAAGAGAGATATAAAAGTGTGTAAGATTGAACTGCAGATGCTGGTTTAAACCGAAGATAGACACAAATAACTGGAGTAACTCAGCGGGACAGGTAACATCTCTGAAGAGAAGGAATGGGTGACGTTTCGGGTCGACACCCTTCTTCAGATATGAAAGTGTTACAATAGCAGAAAATAAGGAAAATTGAACAACTCGGCTGCGCGCCGTTGTACATATTAATGACGGAGAATAACTGGGAATGGACAAAATTTGGGTCGTACGAAACCTCTTTTTAATTTGTACAGAAGGCAGGAACGAATCAGTGTCCACACGTTTTCTTTGCTAACCATGCTAAACCAATGCAATATCAACCATTTATTCAAGTGTAATTGGAACGCTGCTTAGCATCGTCTGCCGTTTTCTCCGTGAACAAACAACAAAGGAGACAACATTTCAAACCCAGACCAGCATATGCCCCGATTACGATTTCTCACAGCGCTATTATTTTCTAAATCGCGGTGCAGCAAATGATATCAAGAGAGCTGCGATGGCCGAGTGGTTAAGGCGTTGGTCTTGAAATCCAATGGGGATTCCCCACGCAGGTACGAACCCTGCTCGCAGCGACATCATCTTCAGCGCCTGGTGCTGAACGACCGACTACTCCTCACAGTTTTACTTCACTTTCAGGTCTCATGAGGCCTCACCCATTCCTCTCCAGATTCATCGGGACCCCTGTTTGGTTTTGGCGACCTCTGAATGGGGCAGTCGGTTACCTTCGCTGTTCAGGTGATGGGAGCTGAGATAACTGTGCTGTCGGATATATGTGGCGCAAATTCCCTTCGAGAGCGGAATGAGGCTCAAAATATTCCTAGTGGGGGAACGGACTTTTGCTCATGGTTTGGTGCCCCTCATCTTATTCAAAAATTCGATGATGAAATAAGACGGAAAAATGAAAATAAAACGCTCTACCGGCCGCTGAACCTCGTGAACAAAAGGTAGATTCATCTTGCACCTGTCACTGAATTGTTTTTAGCCCTGGTCGTCTGCAATTCTGACTGAACCCACCCCAATCCAGGAGCTCCCCTCTGATTCTGTCTCGAGGAGGAAGGAGTCGGCGACTTCATGGGGGACGGCCATTAGATTCTGTATCCAATGCCTTATCGAAAGCCCATCGCTACTCGGTTGAATGGATGCAAATTACACGGTTGCTAATCTCAGTGAACTAAAACGCGGAGTGAGATGCTAAACAGCAGCAAATGCGAGCGGGATGCGGGCCGCTGTCAGATACCACGGGTCATCGGAGCGGTCACACACTGCAGGGGTTGCCGGGGATTTCAGCGACGGATAAAGCCTCAAGTTTAAGATGCGGTCACTGAAATGGTGTCGGATACAGGAAGGGCCACCGCCAAATTCTGTTAAGAAGAAGTGGTGTTAATACATCATCAGCGCATTTGCTTCAGGAGGTAGTTCCCGAAGCGCTCGGTTTCTCCAATCCATCCATTATCTCCTTCCCATATCGGCACTCTTTGCACCTCCAACGCATTACTTAGTGCAACAAAGCCCAAATGATTCCATCAGTACAAGTACGGAACGGAGTGACGTTCACTTTCACTGTTGCTTCGAGAGAAACAAACCCCCTGACAAAAGTACTGTGCAAAGTGACTGGATTATGTGAAGCCGTTTACCAAGCCGAAATTCCGTCTTTACCCGACTAGTTGTGCTGAATTGGTGTCTGATGCGTTCCTCGGTTCGCGGAATGGATGTTGGCCGGAAATGTATCTATCCAGAGTATAAAATATTTTCTCGCCTACATAAAAATAATTCATGAATTCATGGAATTGCGATTGAAAACCTCGCTGAAGGAGTCGTTGGGCAGCAGAATAGTTGGGTCAGTGCCTCAAAATGTTCGCACGCTCATACTGAAAATAAAAATACAGAATTTGCTCCAAATTCTACGGATACGTTGGAATGCCGTGAATGGAGAGGTTCCCAACACACAACAATATTAATGTGTGCACAAGGTAGACACAAAATGCTGGAGTAACTCAGCGGGTCAGGCAGCATCTCTGGAAAGAAGGAACGGATGACTTTCCGAGTCGAGACCCTTCTTCAGACTAATGTGTGCACAATGGCGCTCGGTTTGGCAACGTTGAGTTGAATTTTGAAATAAGCGACCACATAAAGGGGATAAACCAGTATCACGTATTCCACGCACCAGGTCGTTCATACGGGCGCGAAACCAAGCAATTAGTTCAGTCCGATGAAAATTCAAGATTTATTCCTGTTTTATTTGGGTATATTTTTGGTTTACCGAATTATTCTGCTTAATACAGTGGTTTGAATATAAATTGGTGGTGGATATGTCCTCATTCTTTAGGAATCGGGGGTTTCCCTCTTCCATTATAGATGAGGCTCTCACTAGGGTCACCTCGATATCCCGCAGCTCCGCTCTTGCTCCCCCCCCCCCACCCATTCGCAACAAGGACAGAGTCCCCTTTGTCCTCGCCTTCCACAACATCAGCCGTCGCATAAAACTAATTATCCTCCAACACCTCCAACGTGATCCCACTACTGGCAACATCTTCCCATCTCCACCCCTTTCTGCTTTCCGCAGAGACCGTTCCCTCTGCAATTTCCTGGTCAACACGTCCCTTCCCACCCAAACCATTCCCTCCACAGGCACTTTCCCCTGCAACTGCAGGAGATGCAACACCTGTCCCTTTACCTCACCCATCGACTCCATCCAAGGACCCCGAGAGTCTTTTCAGGTGAGGCACAGGTTCACTTGCACCTCCTCCAAACTCATCTACGGAATCCGCTGTTCCAGATGTCAACTTCTGTACATCGGCGAGACCATGCGCAAACTCAGCGATCGTTTCACTGAACACCTCCGCTCATTCCGCCTGAACCTACCAGATCTCCCGGTTGCTCAGCACTTTAACTCCCCATCCCATTCCCAATCTGACCTTTCTGTCCTGGGCTCCTCCATTGCCAACGCAAATTGGAGGAACAGCACCTCATATTTCACTTGGGTAGCTTACACCCCAGCGGTATGAACATTGACCTCTGTAAATTCAAATACCCCTTGCTTTCCCTCTCTCCCCTTCACCTCCCCATTCCCAGTTCTCCCACCAGTCTTACTGTCTCCGACTACATTCTATCTCTGTCCTACCCACTCTCCTGACATCAGTCTGAAGAAGGGTCTTGACCCGAAACGTCACCCATTCCTTCTCTCCAGAGATGCTGCCTGACCCGCTGAGTTACTCCAGCATTGCGTGTCTGCCTTCGATTTAAACCAGCATCATCAGTTCTTTCCGACACATTCTTATCACAAGGCATTTTCATGATCTTAAGTAAAACACTCCTAATTTGCCCAAAACGCTCTTCGCCATAAAATTGGAAATTTGAACTCCATCCAGGAGAAAGCTGCTCCCTTGATTCGCATCCAATCAAGTTCACAATATATTCACCGCGCACCTTTGGCATGAGGTGCTGCAATGTGTATCAGTGTGTATTTCCTCTTATAAAACATGGCAGTTCCTGTCCAGGACCACTGGAATAACATCCCCCAAAACCTGCGACCACAGCCACTAACAACATCAAGGACAGTGCACGTGCGAGGCATCGCGCTCAGCACCTGCGCCCAAGCCGCACACCGCCGTGACTTGGAGAAATTCAGCAGGCTCTGCAGCATCTGCGAAGGGAATGAATTGTCATAGTTGCGGATCAATACAGTAGAAGAGAACTAGGTCAGGAAAAAAAGACAAGGCAAGCAAGGGGGACCATATGATGTCGGGAGAGTAAATGACAAAAAAAAACAAGGGAAGACGTAACGTTCACAACAGAACAACATAACGCACTCGTTTACGTAATACTCACTAGCAGAGTGTCGCAGCGGGAGCGTGCTGGGCCCATAACCCAGAGGTCGATAGATCGAAACTATCCTCTGCTATTTAACTCGGCTTTTATTTTCCATTCCGCATTTGCATTCCACATTTGCACATTTCTTTCACATCCACAAATAAAACCGGTAAAGATGGTTAAAACGATGATAAACCAATGACAGCCGCGCGGATAACAGTGGGGATATTCCCGAGGAGCAGAGGGAATGAATGGGTCTCAGAGTGCAAAGGGGAGGGTGCAGGGGATGCACCAACATGTTGCCCGAGGTAGAGCGGATCGGTCAAAAGGCGAGACTGGAAAGATTGGGTTTATTGTCCAGGGAGCCGAGTCTGCAAGAGACCTGATTGGGGTTCACCTACTGATGAGGGACTTCGGAAGGTCATTCCATCCCCACGCCGCGTCCACGGAAGTTGAAATCTGGATCCGACCCGATGTGTGGGTGGTGGGGATTCTTACAGTGTTTATGTATCTCTCGCCCTTGAATCACCAAGGCATTGAAGATAGAGTCGGTACTGTTAAACGCGTTCGGTGCGGATGGATACTTGATGGTCGGTATGGATATTTGGGACTGAAAGGCCTGTTTCTGCGCTGTCTATGGTACATCTCTCAGTGCAGAAGTCTATGTCGGAATGAAGGGGGAGCGAGGGGAGAGATTCCACGGGAGAAACATAGAAAGACAGCTGGCGAGGAGGAGATTAGCGTTACTCGGTGTGAATTGATCGCATTGTCGTGTTGGGATGTGTCCGAGTTTGCTCTGGGAATCTGCAACAGAATGATAACAGGAATCGGCGCTGATCCGCTGATGGATTTACCAAATGGCGATGGAATCACATTCAAAGGGAGCGAAAGATCCGAGAGGATTTAAGAAGTTGCACGTGAATTTGCCGTAACAGTCCTCTCTGCCCATCGAGCTCTGCACAAATCGTGTTCTGTATTAAGTTCGTTTCTATCATTTCCAATGTTAGAGAAGTAAAATTGCTCAAATTGCGATGGCCGGGAATCGAACCCGGGTCAACTGCTTGGAAGGCAGATATGCTCACCACTATACCACCATCGCTGTGAGGTGCCGCAGTATATTCGGGTGCCGAATGATCTCCAGCACCAGGTGGCTTTGTGTCTTGATGATCAGTCCCCGCGCTCTTTCCTGACGGGTCATTTCTCACACTGTTGCAGTTCCAGCTGTACTGATACCTCCTCCCTCGACTCTGTCCAGGAACCCCGACAGTCCTTTCAGTTTAGGCGAAGGTTCACTTGCACTTCCTCCAAACTCATCCATTGTATCCGTTTTTCAACATGTGGACTCTTATACATCGGCAGGACCAAAAGTAGACTGGGCGATCGTTCCGCTGGACACCTTCGCTCAGTCCGCCTGGACCTACCTGATCTCCGGGTTGCCAAACACTTTAATTTCCCTTCCTATTCCCACATTGACCTTTCTGTCCTAGGCATCCTCCATTGTCAGAGTGAGGCTAATCGCAAATTGGATGAACAGCATCTCATATTTCCCTTGGGCATCTTACAACTCAGTTGTATGAATATTGATTTATCTAACAAAGTAACCCCTGCACCCCCTCTCTCTCCATCCTTCCCCCACGGAAGTCGCACCGGGTTCCCGTTGTCACCTTCCAAAGAGCTAACAATGGCCTGTTTCCTTTATCATCGCTACTTTTTTGCATTCATTTGTTCTATATCTCTCTACATCACTGCCTATATCTCCCGTTTTGCTTTCCCCTGATTAGTCTGAAGAAGGGCCTCGACCCGAAACATCCCCCATTCTTCTCTCCAGAAATGCTGCCTGTCCCGCTGAGTTACTCCGGCATTGTGTGTCCACGGTTTAAATCAGCATCTGCAATTCCTTCCTACACATCCCAGTTTCAAGGAACTGTGTACTTGCACTCCTAGATCCTTATGTTCTACAACACTCCCCAGGGGCCTGTCATTTACTGTTCAGGACCTGCGCTAGTTTAACTTACCAAAATGCACCAGCTCGCACTTTCCTGCATTAAACTCAAATAATAATTCCCCAGCCCAATTGCCGAATTGATAAGGTACTGCTGTAATTTTCTATTGAAGAATAACTGCAGATGCTGGTTCAAATCGAACGTATCACAAAATGCTTGAGTAACTCAGCGGGTCAGGCAGCGTCTCATGAGAGAAAGAATGGGTGACGTTTCGGGTCCAGACCCTTCTTCAGAATGATGTCAGGAGAGGGGTTGGAACAAAGATAGGATGTAGTGGGAGACGGAAAGACAGTGGGATAACTAGGAAGGGGAGGGTAAAGGGAGGGACAGAGAAACTATCTGATGTTGGAGAAATCAATGTTCATACCGCTGGGGTTTTAGCTGCCCAAGCGAAATATGAGATGCTGTTCCTCCAATTTGTGGTGGGCCTCACTATGACAATGGAGGACGCCCATGACAGAAAGGTCAGACTGGGAGTGGGAGGGGGAGTTGAACTGCTCAGCCACCGGGAGATCGGGTTGGTTAAGGCAGACTGAGCGAAGGTGTTGAGTGAAACGATCGCCGAGCCTGCGCTTGGTTTTGCCGATGTAAAGAAGTTGACATCTAGAGCAGCAGATACAATAGATGAGGTTGGAGGAGGTGCAGGTGAACCTCTGTCTCACCTGGAAAGACTGTTTGGATCCTTGGATGGAGTTGAGGGAGGAGGTAAAGGGACAGGTGTTGCATCTCCTGCGGGTTGCAGGGGAAAGTGCCTGGGGATGGGGTGGTTACTCAATCAAGTTTACTCATTAGACTTGGCTCAGAGAATTCAGATGCTTATGGCTCATTTAATGTGTATTCTGCTGCAACTACTACAGTATACAAGCCTAGTCACTCCAGTCTTTCAACATACGACAGTCCCGCAATTCCAGGAATTAACCGAGTAAACCTATGCTGCACGCCCTCAATAGCAAGAATATCCTTCCTCAAATTTGGAGACCAAAACTGCACACAGTACTCCAGGTGTGGTCTCACTAGTGCCCTGTACAACTGCAGAAGGACCTCTTTGCTCCTATACTCAACTCCTCTTGTTATGAAGGCCAACATTCCATTGGCTTTCTTCATTGCCTGCTGTACCTGCATGCTTCCTTTCAGTGAATGAAGCACTAGGACACCCAGAACTTGTTGAATGTCCCCTTTTCTTAACTTGACACCATTCAGATAATAATCTGCCTTCCTATTCTTATCACCAAAGTGGATAACCTCACACTTATCCACATTTAACTGCATCTGCCATGCATCCGCCCACTCACACAACCTGTCCAAGTCACCCTGCAACCTCACAACATCTTCCTCACAGTTCACACTACCACCCAGCTTTGTATCATCTGCAATTTTTTTAATGGTACTTTTAATCCCTTTATCCAAGTCATTAATGTATATTGTAAATAGCTTTCTGAAAGTCAAGGTACACCACATCCACCGGCTCTCTCCTGTCAATTTTCCTAGTCACATCCTCAAAAAATTCCAGAAGATTAGTCAAGCATGATTTCCCCTTCGTAAATCTATGCTGACTCGGAACGATCCTGTTACTGCTGTCCAAATGCTCCGCAATTTTGTCTTTTATAATTGACTCCAGCATCTTCCCCACCACTGATGGCAGACTAACTGGTATATAATTTCCCGTTTTCTCTCTCCCTCCTTTCTTAAAAAATGGGATAACATTTCACAGGAACTGATCCTGAATATATAGAACATTGGAAAATGATCACCAATGCATCCACAATTTCTAGAGCCACCTTAAGTACCCTGGGATGCAGACCATCAGGCCCTGGGGATTAATCAGCCTTCAGTCCCATCAGTCTACCCAACACAATTTCCTGCCAAATGTGGATTTCCTTCAGTTCCTCTGTCACCCTTGGATCTCTGGCCACTAGAACATCTGGGAGATTGTTTGTATCTTCCTTAGTGAAGACAGATCCAAAGTACCGTTTCAACCTGTCTGACATTTCCTTGTTCCCCATAATAAATTCCCCTGCTTGTTTCTTCAAGGGACTCACATTTGCCTTGACTATTTGTTTCCTCTTCACATACCTAAAAAAGCTTTTAATATCCTCCTTTATATTATTGGCTAGCTCATCCTCGTACCTCATCTTTTTTCCCGTATTACCTTTTTAGTTATGTTCTGTTGCTCTTTAAAAGAGTCCCAATCCTCTGGCTTCCCACTCTTCTTTGCTACGTTGTACTTCTTCTCTTTTATTTTTATGCTGTCCTTGACTTCCCTTTTCAGCCACGGGTGCCTCTTACTCCCCTTAGAATCTTTCCTCCTCTTTGGAATAAATTGATCCTGCAACTTCTGCATTATTCCCAGGAATACCTGCCATTGCTGTTTCACCGTCTTCCCTGCTAGGGCCTCCTTCCAGTCAATTCTGGCCAGCTCCTGCCTCATGCCTCTGTAATTCCCTTTGCTATACTGTAATACTGACACTTCCGGTTTTCCCTTCTCCCTCTCAATTTGTAAAGTAAAACTTATCATATTGTGATCACTTCCTCCTAATGGCTCTTTTACCTCGAGTCCCCTTATCAGATCAGGTTCATTGCACAACACTAAGTCCAGAATTGCCTTCCCCCTGGTCGGCTCCTGTACAAGCTGTTCCAAGAATCCATCTCGGAGGCACTCCACAAACTCTCTTTCCTGGGGTCCATTACCAATTTGATTTTCCCAGTCTACCTGCATGCTGAAATCTCCCATAACCACCGTAGCATTACATTTGTGACATGCCAATTTTAGCCCTTGATTCAACTTGCACCCTATATCGAGGCTAATGTTTGGGGGCCTGTAGATAACTCCCATTAGGGTCTTGTTACCCTTAGAATTCCTCATTTCTATCCATACTGATTCTTTATCTCCTGATTCTATGTCACTCCTTGCAAGGGAGTGAATATCATTCCTTACCAACAGAGCGACCCCACCCCCTCTGCCCACCTGTCTGCCTTTTCTATACGTTGTGTACCCATGACTATTCAGTTCCCAGCCCTGGTCCTCTTGTAGCCATGTCTCTGTGATTCCCACAACATCATACTTGCCAATGTCTAACTGAGCCTCAAGCTCATCCACTTTATTTTTTATACTTTGCGCATTTAAATACAACACTTTAACTTCGGTATTCACCTCCCCTCTCACACGGGTCACAATTGGCCCTGACCTTACTCTCTTATCCCATCTAGAACTTCCCTTCCCATTTATTCGAGAGTCCTTTGCAATTTCTCCTGTATTTGTTTCCCCTTTAACTCCATCTTCATATTGCCAATTTGTCAACCACTCCCCCCCACTACTTAGTTTAAAGCCACACATGTAGCACTAGCAAACCTGCCTGCCAGAATGTTGGTTCCCCTGCTGTTAAGGTGCAACCGTCCCTTTTGTACAGGTCACCCCTACCCCAGAAGAGATCCCAGTCTAGAAATCTAAATCCCTGCTCCCTGCGCCAGCCCCTCAGCCAGACATTCATATCCCCGATCTCTCTGTTCCTGCCCCCACCAGCACGAGGTACAGGTAACAGTCCAGAGATAAACACCCTCGACGTCCTACTTCTCAGTCTTCTTCCAAACTCTCTAAACTCATGTTGCAGTACCTCCTTCCTCTTCCTCCCGATGTCGTCCGTGCCCACGTGCACAACTACTTCCGGTTGATCGCCTTCCCTCGCTAGGATGTTCTGAAGCGGGTCCATGATGTCTTGAACCCTGGCACCAGGGAGGCAACAGACCATCCTCAAGTCCCGCCTGCTGTCACAGAATCTACTGTCCGTACCTCGGACAATGGAGTCACCCACTACTATGGCTCTTCCTGACTTCGGTCTCCCCGGTCGAGTCTCCTTGCCTGGATTAGAGCCACCAACCTGTCCGCCGCTCGGACTGGAAGCATCTCTGCCCCGACAGCTCCCAAGAGGGTGTACCTGTTTGCAATAGGCACAGCCACCGGGGTCCCCTGTAGTCCACGGTCACTGCCCTTTGAAACGGTCTCCCACCTTTGGTTGACTTGGACCCTTGGCGTGACAGCCTGACAGTAAGTCCTGTCCAGGAAACTCTCGCATTCCCGGATGGCCCTGAGTTCATCCAGCTGTTTTTCCAACACCACCACACGTTCATTCAAGAACTCAGCTGGGCACAGTTCTTGCAGGTGTATTGAAAGATATAAGATTATTAAGGGATTGGACACGTTAGAGGCAGGAACCATGTTCCCAATGTTGGGGGAGTCCAGATCCGGGGCCACAGTTTAAGAATAAGGGGTAGGCCATTTAGAACGGAGATGGGGAAAAACTTTTTCAGTCAGAGAGTTGTAAATCTGTGGAATTCTCTGCCTCAGAAGGCAGTGGAGGCTAATTCTCTCAATGCTTTCAATAGAGAACTAGATAGAGCTCTTAAAGAAAGTGGAGTCAGGGGGTATGGGGAGAAGGCGGGAAAGGGGTTCTGATTGTGAGATCAGCCATGATCACATTGAATGGCGGTGCTGGCTCGAAGGGCCAAATGGCCTACTCTTGCATCTATTGTCTATCTATTGTCCTGGTAGTGCAGCTCATACAGTGGTCTGATGGTGACACCTGTGTCTGCATCATGCTGGGAGTTGCAAAGCCCATGCAATGCACGTATTTAAATGCCCGTACCTGTAAAATCCACTGGTGTTTTGTTTGTTGGCCTGTATCTTCACATTGCAAAATCCTACAGTGTTGTAAGGTCTGTGTGCTCACAGTGCAACAGCCCACGTTGCAAGGGCCTGTGTGCTCACAGTGCAATGGCCCGCGTTGCAAGGCCCTGTGTCCTCGCAGTGCAACGGCCCGCGTTGCAAGGGCCTTTGCCCTCATAGTGCAACGGCCCGTGTTGTAAGAGTCTGTCCTCAAGAGTCAAGTCATGACTGCGTTGTTGTCAGATACTGTATCCTGAAACCAAACAGTGAAATTCTTTCTTGCAGCAGCAAAACAGATATGTAAACAATGTACTCTGCAATCGGCATAATAACCAACAAGTGTGAAGTTCAGGAGATAAAAAGAACAAACAATAATAGTGCAAAGACAAATTTAATTGTCCCAAGTCTAAGTAGCTATGGAGCTTAGTTGGAGTTTTAGTGTTTAATAGCCAGATGATGTTGTGAAGAAGCTGCTACAAAACCTGGACGTTAGAGTTTTCAGGCTCCAAAACCACCTTCACAATGACATTGGTGAAATGAGTGCATGGCAAGATTAATGTTGGTTGCCTTTTTGAGCCGCGACTCTGCCAGAGCACTTTAACGGTGGGGAGGTCAGAACACATGATGGACTGGGCAGTATGCAAGAAGGAACTACAAATGCTGATTTAAACCGAAGATAGGCACAAAAAGCTGGAGTGACTCAGTGGGACCGGCAGCATCTCTGGAGAGAAGGAATGGGTGATGTTTCGAGTCAAGACCCTTCTTCAGATTGGTTAGGGACATGGGAAACAAGAGTTATAGACGGTGATATGGAGAGACAAAGAACAATGAATGAAAGATATACAAAAAGGTAACGATGATAAAGGAAACAGACCATTGTTGGCTGTTTGTAGCGTGAAAATGAGAAGCTAGTGCGACTTGGGTGGGGGTGGGATAGAGAGAGAGAGAGAATGCCGGGGCTACCTGAAATGAGAGAAATCAATAATTCATACCACTGGGCCGTAAGTTGCCCAAGAGAAATATGAGATGATGTTCCTCCAATTTGCATTTAGCCTCACTCTGACAATGGAGGAGACCTAGGACAGAAAGGTCTGTGTAGGAATGGGAAAGAGAATTAAAGTGTCCAGCAGTCGGGATATCAGGTAGGTTCAGGCAGGCTGATTGGAATTATGGAGACATACCTCCAGAATGACCAAGGCTGGGAGCTAAACATGCAGGGGTATTCAATATTCGGAAAGGCTAGACAGAAAGGAAGAGGACGTGGGGTGGCATTGCCGGTTAAAGAGGAGATTAATGCAATCACAAGGAGAGGCATTAGCTTGGATGTTGTAGAATCGATATAGGTAGAACTGCGAAATAGCAAAGGGCAAAAAATGCTTGTTGGAGTTGTATACAGACCACCAAACAGCAGCAGGGAGGTTGGGGATAACATCAAGCAGGAAATTAGGGATGCGTGTAATAAAGGTACAGCAGATATCATGGGTGACTTTAATCTACATATAGATTGGGCCAATCAAATTGGTAACATCGCTGAGGAGGAGGTTTTCCTGGAATGTACACAAGATGGTTGTTTAAGCCAACATGTTGAGGAACCGACTAGAGGGCAGGTCATCGTAGTCTGGGTATTGTGTAATGAGGAAGGATTAGTTTGCGATCTTGTTGTGCAAAGCCCCTTGGGCAACAGTGATCATAATATGATGGAATTCTGCATTAGGATGGAGAGTGAGACGGTTAATTCAGAGACAAGGGTCCTGAACTTGAAGAAAGGAGACTTTGATGGTATGAGACGGGAATTGGCTTCGATAATCAGGCAAATTATACTTAAAGGGTTGATGGTGGAGATGCAATAGCAAAGATTTAAAGACCGCATGGATGAACTCCAAAAAATGCCTGTCTGGCGAAAAAATAAAACGGGGAGGGCGGCTCAACAGTGGATCACAAGGGAAATCACGGGAAGTGTTAAATCTAAGGAAGAGGCATATGAATTGGCCAGAGGAAGCAACAAACTGGAGGACTGGGAGAAATTTAGAACACAATAGAGGAGGACAACGGGGTTAATTAAAAGGGGGGAAAAGAGCATGAAAGAAAAAAACACTAGTCTTACTGTCTCCGACTACATTCTATCTTTGTCCCACCCCCTCACCTAACATCAGTCTGAAGACGGGTTTCGACCCGAATCAATAGATTCAGGATCAGGTCCTGTGGATTGGAGGATAGCTAATGTTATCCCACTTTTCAAGAAAGGAGCGAGAGAGAAAACGGGGAATTACAGACCAGTTAGCCTGACTTCGGTGGTGGGAAAGATGCTGGAGTCAATTAATAAAGAGGTAATAACAGTGCATTTGAATAGCAGTAAAAGGATAAGTCAGCATGGATTTATGAAAGGGAAATAATGCTTGACTAATCTTCTGGAATTTTTTGAGGATGTGACAAGTAAAATGGATGAAGGGGAGCCAGTGGATGTAGTGTATCTAGACTTTCAGAAAGCCTTTGATAAGGTCCCGCACGGGAGATTGGTGACTAAATTTAGAGCGCATGGTATTGGGGGTAGAGTGTTGACATGGATAGAAAATTGGTTGGCGGACAGGAAGCAAAGAGTAGGAGTAAACAGGTCCTTTTCAGAATGGCAGGTAATGGCGAGTGGAGTGCCGCAAGGCTAGGTGTTGGGGCCGCAACTGTTTACCATATATATTAATGATTTGGAAGAGGGAATTAGAAACAACACTAGCAAGTTTGCGGATGACACAAAGCTGGGTGGCAGTGTAAACTTGAAGAGGATGTTAGGAGGTTGCAGGGTGACCTGGACAGGTTGAGTGAGGGGGCAGATGCATGGCAGATGCAGTATAATATAGATAAATGTGAGGTTATCCACTTTGGTGGAAAAAACATGGAGGCAGATTATTTTCTCAATAGAATTAGGTTAGGTGAGGGGGAGGTGCAGCGAGACCTGGATGTCCTTGTGCACCAGGCACTGAAAGTTGGCATGCAGGTACAGCAGGCATTCAAGAAAACTAATGGAATGTTGGCCTTCATAACAAGAGGATTTCTGTATCGGAGTAAAGAGGTTCTTCTGCAGTTTTATAGCGCCCTGGTAAGCCCACATCTGGAGTATTGTGCATAGTTTTAGTCTCCTAATTTGTGGAAGGACATCCTTGTAATTGAGGCAGTGCAGCGTAGGATCACGAGATTGATCCCTGGGATGGCAGGACTGTCATATGAAGAAAGATTGAAAAGACTAGGCTTGTATTCACTGGAGTTTAGAAGGATGAGAGGGGATCTTATAGAAACATATAAATTTATAAAAGGACTGGAAAAGCTAGGTGCAGGAAAAATGTTCCCAATGTTGGGCGAGTCCAGAACCAGGGGACACAGTCTTAGAATAAAGGGGAGGCCATTTAAAACTGAGGTGAGAAAAAACTTTTTCACCCAGAGAGTTGTGAATTTGTGGAATTCTCTGCCACAGAGGGCAGTGGAAACCAAATCACTGGATGGATTTCAGAGAGAGTTGGATAGAGCTCTTGGGGCTAGTGGAGTCGAGGGATATGGAGAGAAGGCAGGCACGATTATTGATTGGGGACGATCAGCCATGATCATAATAAAGGGCCGAATGGCCTCCTCCTGCATCTATTTTCTATGTTGCTATGTTAAAACCACATCCTTCCTCCAATCTGGTGCCGTTTACTGTTCAGCCAAAATGCAACATTGTGCAGGTGTGTGAGTTAAGTTCCTTCTGCCATTCCTTGGGCCTCTGGACCAACTGATTTAGATCCAGCATCAATCTTAGATAACCTTATTCACTGTCCACTCTACCACTAACCAAGACAATCGCATAATCATCCAAATGATGGACATAGATGATAAACAACAGTGGACCCAGTGCTGATCTCTGCAGTACACCACTGGTCATAGGTCTCCAAACTGTCAAACAGACCTACAGAATCATCTCTACCAAACCAGTTTTGTATCAATTGGCTACTTCACTCTGCATCGCTTGTGATCTAACTTCTGGACCTGCCTACCATACAACACCATGTCAGGTCTTGCTAAAGTCCATGTAGCAACATCTGCTGCCTGTCCCTCACCAATTTTCATGGTTCCTGTTTGAAAAACTCAGTTAAATTCGTGAGTCACAATTTCCCTTTCACAGAACCACCGTGACTGTTCCTACTCAGTCCTTGCCTTTACAATTGCAAGCAGAACTTGTCTCTCAGAATTCCCCCCCAGTAACTTTCGCACAATTCACTTTAGGCTCACTGGCCTGTAGTTCCCTGCCTTTTCCTTGCAGTCCTTAAGTAAAGGCACCACTATAGCCACCCCGCAGTCTTCCAGTACCTCATCCATGGCTAACAGTGATGCAAATAACTCTGCAGAGCCCCTGCATTTTCTTCCTTGGTTTCCCACACTGTCCTCGGATACCCTTGATCAGGCTCCAAGGATTTCCACATTATGCACTTTAAGACCACTCTTTCATAATGGTGCAAAGAACAGTGTGGGTCCCTCACCCCACAATGTTTGTGCCAAACATGATGCCTGATTAGGTCATATGGTCAGAAGTGAGAGCAGTAGAATTAGGCCATTTGGCCCATCAAGTCTACTCCGCTATTCTATTATGGCTGATCTATCTCTCCCTCCTAACCCCGTTCTCCTGCCGCCTCCCCATAACGTTTAAGACCTGTACAAATCAAGAATCTATCTATCTCTGCCTTAAAAATATCCACTGACTTGGCTTCCAAGGCCTTCTGTGGCAAAGAGTTCCACATATTCACCACCCTCCGACTAAAGAAATTTCTCCTCGTCTCGTTCCTAAAGGAACGTCCTTTAATTCTGAGGCGCCTCTAGTGCAAGACTCTCCCACGAACGGAACCATCTTCTACACATCCACTCCACCCAAGCCTTTCACTATTTGTATGTTTCAATGAGGTCCTCGTTCATCTGTACTCCTGCGAGTAAAGGCCCAGTGCCTACAAACACTCATCGTAGGTTAACCTACTCATTCCTGGGACCATTCTTGTAAATCTCCTCTGGACCCTCTCCAGAGTCAGCACATCCTTCCTCAGCTTGGCTGTCTGAAACTGGTGCCATATTGCAGTAAGATGACACAAAACGTTGGAGTCACTCAGCAGGACAGGCAGCATCTTTGGAGAGAAGGAATGGGTAATGTTTTGGTTCGAAACCCTTCTTCCAAATAATCTTTAGACAGAGATCCTGCCTGTCTGCCTGAGTTACTCCAGCATTTTGTGTCTATCTTCGATTTAAAACAGCATCTGCAGTTCCTCCCGAGCCATATTATACTGATGTGTTCTAAGCTACACTATCCGCCTTTCCACCTATTTCCGTATCATCCACAAACTTGGCCACAAAGCCCTTAATCTCCACTGCCTGTACATGATCCATACCTCTCTATTCCCTGCACATTGTTGTGCCTATCTAAAAGCCTCTTGGACACCACTATTGTATCTGCCTCCACCACCTCCCCAGACAATGCGATCAAGGCCCCCACCACTCTGTGTAAAAACACTTGCCCCGCATATCTCCTTAATACTCCCCCCCTCTCAATTTACAGCTATTCCCACGAGTACTGTTCATTTGCAACCTGGGAAAAAAGTTTTGACTGTCGACTTTATCTATGCCTCTAATCTTGGGACATGTTTGCAGACATCACAGTTCTCGTCCCTGAATTCCACAGTTTATGTGACGTTCTCAATGGCTGCCAATATAGCATTCCACATTGATTCTTCAGGGACCCTAATCTCTCCTTCGTTGCCTTTCAATATGCTTAAATAATCCCCAGGTTATCTCCATAACCTTCTCTGCTAAAGATATCTCGTGTCTTCTTTTTGCTCTTCTGCTTTTCGACGTAAGTGTACTTCTTCATCACTTGCACTCCCCAAGAGATTTGCTTCATCCCAGCTATCTACACATGATATATACTTCTTTTATTCCTTCCTCTACTTTCTAAAAATATTGAGCAATTCAGTTTGTTGACAAATACTTTATTGAACTTTTACAGGTGTACAGAAGCGTACTGTTGCATCACGGTCTGGTTTGACAACTCAAAGGCCCATGTACGAAGGAGACTACAGCCACTCCACCCTGGCTGTGCTCACAATTCACTCCTACCATCAGAAAGAAGGTACAGAAGTCTGAAAATCATGGTCATCAAGTTCAAGAACAGCTCTTTCCCAGTAATTATCGTGATTTTGAACATGACACAATACTAACCTCAGCTATGATCTGCTGTGCACCATGTTTTTAGCTGCATTATGGATTTCCGTTGTTGCACAATTTTGGTTACCAAGTAATGTGGTTACAAATTTAATGTATGTTTAACTGTTAATTATGATCTGTGTGCTCCTGTGTTAAATGACATTTGAAGCTGCAGCAAGTGTGCATGTCATTGTTCTATTGCGGGTACATATCTATATACTAAAATTCTCGTTTGTTTGTTTGTCCCTGAACTACAGCCAAAACGGTACACGATAGTGCAGCGATTTTAGGACTACCTTACTCACCATCTGGTGCTAGTGGAAGAAGTTTAATTGAAGTAGGTGTTACATTTTTTAAGTTATTCACATTTTTAAAGTTTAAACCTATCTCCGAGGGAGGGAGGGGGCAAGGAGAGGTTGAGTGGGTGGGAGGAGAAAGGGGGAGGGGGGTGAGGGGCAGCGATGGGAGGAAAGAGGAGGAAGGGGGGTTGGGGGAGGGAGGGGGAGGAGGAGGGAGTGAGGGTAGGAGGGGGAGAGTGGGGGGGGGGAGGGGGAGTTGAGGTGAGGAGGATGAGGGGGGGGGGGGAGTGGGGAGGAGAGGGGAGGGGGGAGGAGAGGGTGCTGCACCAATGCAGGAGAGGTTTAGGCCCAACGGGTCCACTTGATTTAATGACAATTATGCGTCCTTGAATTTTGAGAGCCCAAATATCTCTTGTGGACCCAGCTTCCTTCATCCTGATGGTCACTTTCAATGAACTCTGATATATTGGTCAAAATGGACAAAACTGGATTCCCTTTCAGCATCTAGTTAACTTTGCCCAAATGATTTGGGTTTTACTCGAGTGTCATGTTATCTCTTTAGTAATAGCAGCTGACATTTTCCTGTGACACCAAATGCTGGAGTAAATCAGCCGGATAGGCAGCATCACTGGAGAGAAGGAATGGGTGACGTTTCGGATCGAGAAACATCTATCTTCGATTTAAACCTGCAGTTCTTTCCGACACATTTTCCTGTGGCAGGTGGTTGAGATCATTTGCCCGGTGTTTCCTGCTTCCCCCACCCCCCCCCCCCCCCCCCCCCCCCCCACCCACTCCACCTTTGTTGGTATGGAATTGTTCTCTTTGTTGTTGCCGGAAGGATACTGCCCCTAATCTGGGAATATTTGGAAAAAAATTAAAAATGCCAGCTCAACACCAACTTTTTTTTAACTCTGGAATGATGAGAAGATAACCTAGAAACTTGTCTGCCCTCAGCGCCAACAGCTGTCTAGATAACAATTTTGATTGCAATTTTTCAGGGATTCCCCTAACTTCCAGTTCCTGATTTACAGCCATTTGTGCGAGGTTCATTGTATCCTCTGTAGTGACTCTGACAGACTCATGGGATTGTGCAGTACAGAGACAGCCCATGTGGCCCTCCATACTGACGATTAAGAGCCCCACTGTACCAGTCCAGTTTATCATACTTGCTCCATAACCTTCAACACTGCAACGCTTAATGTGCTCTCCCAGATACTTGTTCACTTGTGTTATTGTTCTTGCATCCACCACATTTTCAGGCACCATATCCCACATTGCAACCACGTTCTGAGTGTAATACAACCCTCAGGCCCCATCTAATTCTCGCCTTCCTTATCTGGCAGCGATTCCCACTCACTCTGCTGTCAACAATTTACCACCATTGCCCCTCAGACTCACTTTGCACAGAATCACCGCTCACTTTCTCAATAAATTTCTATTTTATTTTATCTCACCAGAAACGCTTACTCTTTACACGATTCTGACTGGCTGCATCTCTCGCCTCTTACTTTGCCCTTTATCTCTTTCATTAATTTTTCGCTGATCTTTTTCACTTCTTCTGCCTTGGAAACAATTTATTTTGTTCAAGTTTCTGTCTTGAGAAAAGAGATTCTATTTCGCTTCCCCAGTTGCACATTTGACACCAAAATGTCTCCGGAAGCCGGGAAGCACTATGAGAGTCATTTTTTTTAACTTCTCCAGTGCTTAACACCATCCGGCCTGCACTTCTAGGCAGCAAACTGACGAAGATGCGGGTGGATGCACCATTGGTGTCCTGGATCACCAACTACCTGACTGGACGACCACAATGTCAGGCAACAGAACTGTGTCTCGGACATGGTACTGAGCAACACGGGGGCCCCACAGGGGACGGTACTCTCTCCCTTCCTGTTCAACATATACACCTCGGACTTCAGATATAACTGGGACTCCTGCCACCTGCAGAAGTTTTTGGATGACTCTGCAATTGTGGGCTGCATCAGTGAGGGGAGGAAAGCTGAATGCAGAGGGGTAGTCAAAGACTTTGTTGAGTGGTGTCGGTTTAATCACCTGATGTTGGACCAAACGGTGGTAGCCAGAGCCACCTTCTTCGCTGTTGTGTGCTGGGGCAGCAGGGCAAAGGCCGCGAACACCATCAGAATTCACAAACTCATCTGGCTCCATCCTGGGCGCGGAAGTGGATTCATAGGAGGTGGTCTTGGAGGGGAGGATACAGAACGCCACAGGATATCCCTCTTCCCTGAGGCTATCAAACTGTGCAACTCCTCCCCTTTCTGTCGTGGGGTAGACTGACCCACCTCACCTCCCCCCACCCTCAAATCTTTGCACATCCCCAACCCTTTCCACTCGTCACTTTAATTTCATGTTTCATGTATCTAGTGTTTTATGACTGTTGGCAGTAGGGTTGCCAACTGTCCCGTATTAGCCGGGACATCCCGTATTTTGGGCTAAATTGGTTTGTCCCGTATTAGGCCGGGGGGGGGGGGGGGGGTGTGTTTGGGGGGGGGAGGGGGAGGGGGGGGGGGTGGTGGTGATGTAAGCCTGGACGCTGCAGGCCCCGACGTTGTAGGTCCGGACAGTTTCGGTCCAGACAATCGAGTTTTTCGGCATTTTAGCTCCAAACACTCTGGACGTCATCTGTTCCACATTTGGGAGTGAGGTTGGCACCCCTACCGACGACAGTATTATTTTTACAATTATTAATATATTCAGTTTCTGTCAACTCAATATCAAATATCATGTACCTTGTGTTTTATGACTGTTGGCAGATCAGTTTCCCTCCTGGGAAAAGTGACTGATTGCCAGCTCACTTTGCCCTTCCCCGGGTTGCGGCCGCCCCTGTCACGTGATGCGAGACACCTTCGGCAAGCCATTTGCGCGATTACGTCACAGATACCGTGTAGCGTCACTGACGTCGTTCCCTAGGCAACCGGCCGGTCGGGGCGCGGGGCGGCGGCGAGGCCCACGGAGGGGGAGGGGCCTGGGCCCGGGGGTGGAGCCTGAGGTAAAGGACTGGACTGAAGGGGGTCGGTCTGTACTTGCTGGAGTTGAGAAGAATGAGAGGTGATCTCACGGATGCTCTTGTGGTTTGCAGACTGGTTTGGAGAGATGGAGAAAGCGGCGATTGTATCAGACGAGCTGGTCCTTGCTCTCTGCCATTCCCGTGTGGATCTGGGGCCTGACTGGTGGAGTCTTGTGGGCCTGACTGCTCCTCCACTGTGGACATCGGGGTCTTCTCTTCCTGCCTGCCGGGCAGTGAACAGTGAGTAACGATGATAAAGGAAACAGGCCATTGTTAGCTGTTTGTTGGGCGAAAACGAGAAGCTGGTGCGACTTGGGTGAGGGAGGGATGGAGAGAGAGGGAATGCCGGGGTTAGTTGAAATGAGAGAAATTAATATACCTCTGGGCTGTGAGCTGTTCAAGCGAAATATGAGATGCTGTTCCTCCAATTTGTGTTTGGCCTCACTCTGACAATGGAGGGGACCTAGGACAGAAAGGGCAGTGTCAGAATGGGAAGGAGAATTAAAGTGTTTAGCAACCGGGAGATCAGGTAGGTTCAGGTGGTACCTGGGGAGGGGGTGGTTTGGGTGGGAAGAGATGAGTTAACCAGGGAGTTGTGGAGGGAACGGTTTCTGCGGAAGGCGGAAAGGGGAGGAGATGGGAGGATGTGACTAGTGTTAGGATCCCGTTGGAAATGGAGCATTATGTCGGAACATTATGTATTGTATACGATAATAGACAATAGACAATAGCTGCAGGAGTAGGCCATTCGGCCCTTCAAGCCAACACTGCCATTCAATGTGATCATAGCTGATCATCCACAATCAGTACCCCATCCCTGCCCTCTCCCCATACCCCCTGACTCCGATATAATTAAGAGCTCTATCGAACTCTCTCTTGAAAGCATCCAGAGAATTGGCCACAGATTTACAATTCTCTGAGTGAAAATATTTTTCCTCATCTCCATTCTAAACGGCCAACCCCTTATTCTTAAACAGTGGCCCCTGGTTCAGGACTTCCCCAACATTGGGAACATGTTTCCTGCCTCTAGCGTGTCCAATCCCTCAATAATTTTATATGTTTCCATAAGATCCCCTCTCATCCTTCGAAATTCTAGTGTATCCAAGCCCAGTCGCTCCAGTCTTTCAACATACGACTGTCCCACCATTCCGGGAATTAATCTAGTGAACCTATGCTGCACTCCCTGAATAGCCGGAATGTCCTTCCTCAAATTTGGAGACCAAAACTTCACACAGTACTCCAGGTGCGGTATCACTAGGGCCCTGTACAACTGCAGAAGGACCTCTTTGCTTCTATATTCAACTCCTCTTGTCATGAAAGCTGACATGCCACTAGCTTTCTTCACTGCCTGCTGTACCTGCATGCTTACTTTCAGTGACTGATGAACAAGGACACACAGATCTTTTTGTACTTCCTCTTTTCCTACCTTTGGGACAGGTATTGGCTGATGGGGTGAAATTTAAGGACTAGGGGAAGTCTATCTCTGTTGCGACTACAGTGGTTTGCAGGGATCAGTGATCAGTGATGAATAAGGTTATCTTACAAGTTTACAACTGAATATATATCAACTGGAAAAGTAGCCAACAGAATAGCAGATGAAGTTTAATTCAGATAAGATAACGGAGATAAATCCACATAAGACAAGAACTTGTTTTTTGGATGACAAATAAAGATATCTTGAATCTTGAAGTTGAACCAGTGCAGAACATTCATAATAGAGTTCAATTTGAGTTTATTGTCACATGCACGAGTACAATCAGCTGTTGGAACAATAGAAAATCTTGCTTACAGCAGCATCAAAGGCATGTAGGCTTAGATAAATGCACAAAACAAAATACATATAAATTGTACATTAAAATAAATAAAATTCTTAAAGAAAGATGACTGCAAAACCAAAACAAAGCACAACAACAAAAGTCTATAACAGTGCAAGAGTTGTGCCATAGTGTTCCATTCTCGAGGTATGATTAGGATTGTGTAGGTCAATCCTGTTCAAGAACCTGAGAGTTGTATGAAAGGAACTGTTCCTGAACCTGGTGGTGTGAAACCTCAGGCTTTAATGCCTCCTGCCCAGGCAGGAGAATAGATTTGAGAGAGAAAGATGGATCAGCAATGATTGAATCGCTGAATAGACTTGGTGGGCCGAATGGCCTAATTCTGCTCCTGTGACATGAAATTAACCATTAATCTATTACTTTGCCCAAACCCTTTGCCCCTCCGCATTGGTTGCCACTTTGGTACCTCACAGCTTCACTCTTTGTCTACCCTCTTGTTTTCAAAATATCTCGGGCTCTGTGAGGTTTTCCCTAAGCTGAGCTGCCACTAATATTTCAATTTATTCACAAAATGCTGGAGTAACTCAGCCGGTCAGGCAGCATCTCGGGAGAGAAGGAATGGGTGACGTTTCGGGTCGAGACCCTTCTTCAGACTGATGTCAGGGGGGCGGGACAAAGGAAGGATATAGGTGGAGACAGGAAGATAGAGGGAGATCTGGGAAGGAGGAGGGGAAGGGAAGGACAGAGGAGCTATCTAAAGTTGGAGAAGTCGACGTTCATACCACCGGGCAGCAAACTGCCCAGGCGAAATATGAGGTGCTGCTCCTCCAATTTCCGGCGGGCCTCACTATGGCACTGGAGGAGGCCCATGACAGAAAGGTCAGACTGGGAATGGGAGGGGGAGTTAAAGTGCTCGGCCACCGGGAGATCAGCTTTGTTAATGCGGACCGAGCACAGCTGTTCAGCTAAGCGATCGCCGAGCCTGCGCTTGGTTTCGCCGATGTAAATAAGTTGACATCTAGAGCAGCGGATGCAATAGATGAGGTTGGAGGAGGTGCAGGTGAACCTTTGTCTCACCTGGAAAGACTGTTTGGGTCCTTGGATGGAGTTGAGGGGGGAGGTAAAGGGACAGGTGCTGCATCTCGTGCGGTTGCAGGGGAAAGTGCCCGGGGTTGGGGTGGTTTGGGTAGGAAGGGACGAGTGGACCAGGGAGTTACAGAGGGAACGGTCTCTGCGGAACGCAGAGAGGGGAGGGGATGGGAAGATATGGCCAGTGGTGGGGTCCCGTTGTAGGTGACGGAAATGTTGGTGGATGATATGTTGGATCCGCTGGCTGGTGGGGTGGAAGGTGAGAACGAGGGGGATTCTGTCCTTGTTGCGAGTGGGGGGAGAGGGAGCAAGAGCAGAGCAGCGGGATGTAGAAGAGACCCTAGTGAGAGCCTCATCTATAATGGAGGAGGGGAAGCCCCGTTTTCTGAAGAACGAGGACATCTCGGAAGCCCTAGTGTGAAACACCTCATCCCGGGCGCAGATGCGGCGTAGACGGAGGAATTGGGAGTAGGGGATAGACTTTTTGCAGGGGACCGGGTGGGAAGAAGTGTAGTCCAGATAGCTGTGCGAGTCGGTGGGTTTATAGTAAATGTCCGTCACTAGTCTGTCTCCTGTGATGGAGATGGTGAGGTCCAGAAACGGGAGTGAGATGTCAGAGATAGTCCAGGTATATTTAAGGGCAGGATGGAAATTGGAGGTGAAGTGTATGAAGTCAGTGAGTTCTGCATGGGTGCAAGAGGTAGCACCAATGCAGTCGTCGATGTAGCGGAGGTAGAGTTCGGGGATGGGGCCAGTGTACGTCTGGAACAGGGATTGTTCGACGTACCCGACAAAGAGGCAGGCGTAGCTAGGGTCCATGCGAGTGCCCATAGCTACGCCTCTGGTTTGGAGGAAGTGGGAGGAGTCATTTGACAGTTTGCTCTCCTAAATTCATGCTACAGAACTCCACCCTCTATGTAACCTTAAAGGACCTCCCCAGTCGCTAATCCTCTTAAATCTACCGTGCACTTCCATTTATTATTATTTTTTTCTTTCTTTTCTCTCGTTTGTCATATTGGTGTGTTGTGCTGCAGCAATTAAGAATTTCATTGTTCCATCTGGGACATATGACAATAAAACACTTTTGACACGACTCTTGTTTTAATCAACCCCTCAATATCCCTCAAAATCCACAGTTCCCAGGACTACATCTGCTTGCCCAACTTCATTCCTTAGGATTAGGTCCAGCACTCCCCCATTAAACTCAGACTATCTATGGACTATCTCCTGCACTTCAAAAGTCTCACTCCTTATCCTTTCACACTTAGGTGATCTTAATCGCATCAGCCTTTGTCCTCAGCTTATAGTTGTTTGATGATGCCATTTATATCTACACTTTGCTGAGATCTGCAAAGCCCTGTGTCCTCACAGTGCAACGCCCCGGGTTGTAAAGGCCTATGTCCTCACAGTGTGACGCTCTGTGTTGTAAAAGCCTGTGTCATCACAGTGCAATGCCCCACGTTGCAACATGCAACACTTAACACGCAACAAAAGGTTTTCAATGTACCTCTTTACATGTGACAATAAACAAAACTAAACTAAAGTAAAGGTCTGTGTCATCACAATGCGGCGCACTGTGTTGTAAAAGCCTGTGAGGCAGAAACTATAACATTTAAAAGACTTTCGGACAGGTACATGGGTAAGAAACATTTTGAGGGATCTGGGTTAAATATTGGCAAGTGGGAATAATGTGCATGAGCAAGATTGGGGTGACAGGCTTGTTTCCGTGCTGTTTGGCCCTATGACTCAATGAGTTCCACATTACGTTAGTACTGAACTTCCACAACAATGTATCCCCCCTCTCTTCAAATATCTCCAGTGATCCAGTCTCCACAACCCATTTGTGTCAAAAATGTTGCAGAGATTCACCTCCCCTTCCCGTGCTGAGGTTGCACCAGTTGGTGTCCCTGCAGGACTGTGGTTGTTTTTTCCTTGGGCAGTCCCTTTGCAGTCCAGAGCTGGTTTTGTCCGAGTCTGTGTCCTTCCAGTGTTGCTGTGGTTGGTGCAAAGCTCTCTGTTCCCACTGGGCTTGGTATGGTCTGCACTGGGCTGTGACTTCACAGTGTTGTGCAGGGGGTGTTACTGTCATTATCTGTCCAGCAGAGCAGTTGGTGCTGGGAATCTTTGGCCCCACAGGCTGTGCTGGGTTGTTGGGGTTTGTGTCACTAATTACTGTCCTGTGTTGCATGTAGTCATAAGTTCATAAATTATTGGAGCAGATTTAGACCATTTGGCCAATCAAGGCTACTCTGCCATTCAATCATGGCTGATCTTTCTTTCCCTCTCAACCCCATTCTCCTACCTTATCCCCATAACCCCTGACATCCGTGCTGATCAAGAATTTGTGAATTTTTGCTTTAAAAATAATAATTGATGGCTTCTGCAGCCTTTTGTGGCAATGAATTCCACAGATTCACTGCACCCTGTCTAAAGAAATTCCTCCTCATCTCCTTTTTAAAAGCCTTTTTTTCAAAAGTTGTGGCCTCCAGTCCTAGACTTTCCCACGAGCGCAAACATCCTCTCCACATCCACTCTATCCAGGCCTTTCATAGTCATAGAGTGATACAGTGTGGAAACAGTGCCCTTCGGCCCAACTTTCCCACACCGACCAATATGTCCCAGCTACACGAACCACCGGCCCACATATGGTCCATATCCCTCCAAATCTGTCCTATCCATGTACCTGTCCAACTGTTTCTTAAATGTTGGGATAGTTCCTGCCAAAACTACCTCCTCTGGCAGCTTGTTTCATACATCTACCACCCTTGGGTGAAAAAGTTACCCTTCAGATTCCTATTAAATCTTTTCCCCTTCATCTTAAACCTATGTCCTCTGGACCGCGATTCATCTACTCTGAGCAAGAGACTGTGTATCTGCCCGATCTATTCGTCTCTTGACCTTGCACACCTCTATAAGTCTTACACACCAGTCTGAAGAAGGGTCTCGACCCGAAACATCACCCATTCCCTCTCTCCTAGATGCTGCCTGACCTGCTGAGTTACTCGAGCACTTTGTGATCCCTTCGATTTGTACCAGCATTTGCAGTTATTTTCCTACACCTCTATAAGATCATCCCTCGTGCTCCTGCGCTCCAAGGAATAGAGTACCAGCCTACTCAACCTCTGCCTACAGCTCAGACCCTCCAGTCCTGGCAACATCCACGTAAATCTTCTCTACATTCTACAATCATCTTCACAATCTGCAAATCCACCCACTTCTGTATCATCTGCAAACTTGCTCGTCAATATCTTCACTATTCTGTAAATTTCATTGAGGTCACCCTCATCCTTCTAAACTCCAGCAAGTACAGGCCCAGAGCCACCAAAAGCTCATCATATGTTAACCCAATCTCTGTGGCCCTGTCATGCAGTGCTGTGTATGTTATGGGTCAACACCCTGACAATACAATGCCTGCTGATGTAAAGGTCTGTGCCCTGACAGTACATTGCCAACTATTGTCTATTGTGTTGCTCTGCATTCTTGCCCACTCCATTGAAACGGAAACTTCATCCTCTCCTTCCCCGTTTGTTTGTTTCTATCTTCATACACTTCTCTTGGTGATCTATCCCTTCAGAGTGGATTAACGTGAACAAGACGCTTGTGTTTGTTGCTGCTGTTGTTTTAATTGTGAAGTGACTGACTGTTGCAGTCTGTTGTTTTGAAAGCAGGCATCCCATTATCTATTCTAGAAAACAACATAGTGCCAGCTCTAGGACCCCTCTTCCTACCCATCCCTGGACCATGATCCCACACACCAGGTCATAATTTCACAGACCATTTCTAATTTTATCACTTCTGGCTGTCTGCCTTCCACAGTCTCCAACCTCATTGTTGGAGCCATTTATGCTTAATTCAGTTATTGTCATTGTGTTATGGCTATGTTTTAATATTTCTAGTTTATGTCTTTTTTGCCTGTTTGTGGGTGTGACTTAATGTGTAATGGGGAGTGTCTAGATTGGAGGAGGCTAGTTTGGCGACAGAGGTTGTGGGTCAGTTTAGACTCGGAGGATGGTGAGCATACAGTTCACACACGCGCTCGTACCATAGGCTTGTATCATCTATATTTGTAAGAACCATACGGTAATAACTGCAAGAATTCTAGATATTGTTTGAAGAATAAACAGTTGATAAAGTACGGAAACTGATGAATTACTCTATGATTTGTGCTACTTTAATAAAACCAATTAATGAAGAAAAGAAGTTTGGAAGATTCGTTTTGTCATATAAGGGTGCGACGTGTGCGTAAGCTATAACTACATTTCATCCCCGAGCAGTAATGGCTATCGAAGTGGGATTTCGAGATGGTTTAGAAACTGCCATTACACTCATTGTTTCCCATCGCCGCTCAGCCTGGTTTTACCTTCTCCCCAAAATCCATCATCACAACTGCCCTGGCAGACACATTGTTTCTGCCTGCTCCTGTCCCACTGAAATATTTTCCACATATCTCGACTCCATCCTATCTTCCCAGGTCCAATCTCTCCTGACCAATGTCCAATATATCTCACACGCCCTTCTTCTCTTTAATGACTTCCAATTTCCTACCCCCACTCCCTCATCTTCATTATGGATGTTCAGTCACTCTACACCTCCATCCCCCACAAGAAAGGCCTTAAAGCCCTCCGTTTCTTCCTGATCTGCAGAAACATCCAATTTCCCTCTGCCTAACGGAGCTGGTCCTCACCCTTAACAACTTCTCCTTTGACTCCTCCCACTTCCTCCAAGGCAAAGGGATAGCTATGGGCACCCCGCATGGGCCCCAGCCATGCCTGTTCTAAAAGGCCTTATTCTTAAACTGCGCCCCCTGGTTCTGGACTCCCCCAACATTGGGAACATGTTTCCTGCCTCTCGCATGTCCAATCCCTTAATAATCTTATGTTTCAATAAGATCCCCTCACATCTTTCTAAATTCCAGTGTATACAAGCCCAGTCGCTTCAGTTTTTCAACATATAACAGTCCTGCCATTCCGGGAATTAACTTAGTGAATCAATAGCAAGAATGTCCTTCCTCAAATTTGGAGACCAAAACTGCGCACTGTACTCCAGGTGCAGTCTCACTCGGGCCCTCGACAACTGCAGAAGGAGCTCTTTGCTCCCATACTCAACTCCTCTTGTCATGAAGGCCAACATGCCATTAGCTTTCTTCACTGCCTGGTGTACCTGCATGCTTACTTTTAGTAACTGATGAAAAGACACCCATTTCCAAATTTGACACCATTTAGATAATAATCTCCCTTCCTGTTCATACCATCAAAGTGGATAACCTCACATTTATCCACATTAAACTGCATCCCACTCACACAACCTGTCCAAATCACCCTGCATCCTATCATATATCATATCATATATATACAGCCGGAAACAGGCCTTTTCGGCCCTCCAAGTCCGCGCCGCCCAGTGATCCCGAGTTGGTGCTTGGGCTGAGACGGGGATTCTGTCAGTGTTACCGTCTCACTGACAATGAAAGGCTTTAAATTCAGCTTGAAGCCAAACGTATGCCCAGTCCGAGTGATGCTTAGCCCGGTCACACCATTTAGTTGTATTCCAGACACTGGATACCGGGGGGGGGGGGGGGGGGGGGGGGAATGGGGGATGCAGCGAATGTCAGCGAGTTACGAGGGACCCCCGGTAATTTAAATGATTTCCCCCGCTGGCACTGAGCTTGTCCCGGGACAGGGATCACTTGGGTCTGGATCAGCTCTTTCCTGAGAAATGTGAGTGGCTCTGAGAAGAGCCGTTGGGTTCAGGTCTTTACAATGTGCGCTTTTTAATTCACTTTTTGGTCACTGCCCTCTTGGGTTTAGCCGATTTCGGCTTCACCGGGCTTTTTACCGGCTTCTTTCCTGCCTTTTTCACTGCGACCTTTTTGGGTGTTATCGGCGATGCCTTCTTGGGCGATACTTTCTTCGCCGCCGTTTTTTTAGCCGCTAGTTTCTTGGCCCCAACTTTCTTGGCGGGAGATTTCTTCACCGTTGGTTTCTTGGTGGTAGTTTTTGCCAATGATTTCTTGATCGGGGTTTTCTTGGCCGTCGGTTTCTTGCTCTTGGATGTCTTGGCTGCAGGAACCTTCGCTTTCTTTATCGGTTTCACGGCGGCTTCTCCCTTACCGGTCTTGAAATAGCCCTTGTTCTGAACCAGGACACCGTTTGCTACTCTCTTCCTGATGCACAACAGGATCAGGCGGCGGGACTTCATCAGATCGACGCCTTCGGCCCCCAGACCCTTCTTTATCGCAACTAAAGACAGCCCATGGCGATCGTGGCAATCCGCAACAAGCTTGTCGATCCGGCAGCCCAGATTGGGACCGGCTGCTTTGCTCCGGGCGGCCGCCTTCTTCTTCTTGGGGGCCTTGGTTTTAGCGGCGGGGACGGCTTGAGGAGCCGCTTCGGCGGCTGCGGTCTCGGTCATGTCGGCGACTCTGCACAAGCTCTCTCTGACACTCAGGACTGAGTGAGAAATTAATCGAGTGGCGGCGGCAGAGAGCAATTTAAAGGCAGCGAGCGGACGGGGCGGAGACATCCTGCTGTCAGCTCCCGGCCCCTCCGCCTCGTTGTGTTTCTCTGTCTTCAAAAACCCTCCAATTCCAATAAAAATCGGACACCTCGGAGACATAGACTGACCTCGGTACATCTCTGAGACTGGAATGTTTATTGTAGAGTAAGTCCGATACGAATTAAAGGCAGCGCTTTCCATTTAAACCCATTTCACTGATGCACTGAGCGCGTTCTCTGTCCCGATCGCTGACATGTTCGCTGCTTTTCGGCAGAAATATCGAAACCAACGTAAACTTTGCCGTTAATTCCCACTTCAGGACTGAGCTGGGAAGTGGGGCGATCCCGTGCCACTGATATATTTACATTTTTCACCAGAGGGACTGGGAAATCCGGCGAAATGTTCGGACACACAAACACAGTGGCATCAATCTGAGTCGCCCGCCCTTTTAACACAGTCTCTGACACAATGTTCACATCTACACATTCACAGCTCGGACAGTTGGCCCCTTGCACAGTTCCCAGGGTGGGATTACCTCTCCGCTCCACCCATGCTGTGGATTCTCGGGGGTTGCGTGTAGTTTCCCAGCTCAGTAACTGTTAAACTCGCTGACGCCGCCGCTCATCAGAGTCTCTGATCCCTGGATTCGGATTCGTCTCGTCTCTTTCTTGCATGAGCGGCCCTGTATTTATAAACAGTCCAACGCCTGACACAGACTCCAGTTGTGCTATCAACAGCTCACTGCATGTCTGAAATATGATTTATTTACTTGTTCTTTTTTACCGGATAATATTATGGTAAAGGCTCCCCACTAACTCTTCAGTCACTTGCTCTTCCTGATTTCCCAATAGGAGGCCCAGTATCGCCTGCTCTGGAGAGAAGGAATGGGTGACGTTTCGTATTGAGAAATATCTATCTGCGATTTAATCCTGCAGTTCTTTCCGATACATTTTCCTGTGACAGGTGGTTGTGACTTGCCTGGTGTTTCCTGCTCCCCCCCTCCCTAAATTCACCTTGTAGGACCTCATTCCGCTTTTTACCTATATCGTTGGTGCCAATGTGCACCACAACAACTCTCTGCTCGCCCTCCCCCTCCAGAATGTTCTGCAGCCGCTGAGAGACATCCCTGACCCTTGCACCAGGGAGGCAACATACCATCCTGGAGTCTCGTTTGCGGCCGCAGAAACGCCTATCTATTCCCCTTACAATTGAATCCCCTATTACTATAGCCCTTCCACTCTTTTTCCTCCCCTCTTTTGCCGCAGAGCCACCCACGGTGCCATGAACTTGGCTGCTGCTGCCTTCCCCTGATGAGCCATCTCCCCCAACAGTATCCAACATGGTCTATCTGTTTTGGAGGGAGATGACCGCAGAGGACTCCTGCACTACCTGCCTACTGCTCCGCTATCTAGTGGCCACCCGTTTCCTTTCTGTCCGCTTATCTTTTAATTACGGTGTGGTCAACTCACTGTACGTGCTATCCACGACCTTCTCAGCATCGTGGATGCTCCAGTATGAATCCAACCGCAGCTCCAACCGTTCAATGCGGTCTGCCAGGAGCTGCAGCTGGACACACTTCCTGCACACGTAGTCATCAGGGACACCGACAATATCCCTGATCTCCCACATGTTGCAGGATGAACAATCCACGGGGCCGATCTCAAATGCCATGTCTTACCCCCAAATTAAATCAACTCACTCCCACTTAAAAAATCTTAATCCTTTAAAATGTACCTTTACTAAAAAGCACTGTATCCTTAACTCACTGAACCCTTACCTCACTGAACCCTTAACTCACTGAACCCTTACCTCACTGAACCCTTAACTCACTGAACCCTTACCTCACTGAACCCTTAACTCACTGAACCCTTACCTCACTGAACCCTTACCTCACTGAACCCTTAACTCACTGAACCCTTAACTCACTGAACCCTTAACACACTGAACCCTTAACTCAAACCTGGGGTTACTCCCAATCAGCTCCTTCCTCTAGTCCGCTTCCACCAATAAGCGGCTTCCTCCAGACCACTTCTTTTGAAGTGTGATGGAACGTTATTAAACCTCCAACTGGACGCTGTACCAGCCACTCCAACCGCTCCTGGGCCTCTGTGAAAACAAAGCCCTGCGCTCGGTTTTTAAACCTACCGCCCGGACGCTGCACCAGACTACATACACCAGACCTCCCACCATTAACTCCATCTACAGTTCACTCTGCCTCGAAAATGGGGGAAATAATCAAAGACATCCCACCCAAATCATTCCTCCTTTGCCGTGCTCTGGTCCAACAGAAGCTCGAAAGCTGCTGCGCCAGACTTGGAAACAGTATCCTCCCCTTCATTAGCAGTTTTCTGAACGGTTATTCTATAAGCTAGGGCACTGTCCGATTCTCCTCTATCCCATTGAGGACAATGCAAAGGAACCAATGTGCTAAAATGCTAACAGGTTTATTCTGCACTCTGTGTCTTCCCCTTTGCTCTAACTATTGTACGAGTTTGAACTGATTGTCTCATTGTATGGTACAGAAACATAGAAACATAGAAAATAGGTGCAGGAGTAGGCCATTCGGCCCTTCGAGCCTGCACCGCCATTCAATATGATCATGGCTGATCATCCAGCTCAGTAACCTGTACCTGCCTTCTCTCCATACCCCCTGATCCCTTTAGCCACAAGGGCCACATCTAACTCCCTCTTAAATATAGCCAATGAACTGGCCTCAACTACCTTCTGTGGCAGAGAATTCCACAGACTCACCACTCTCTGTGTGAAGAAATGTTTTCTCCTCTCGATTTCTGATCCTTTTGGATAGCAAGCAAAACAAAGCTTCTCGCTGTCCTTTGGTAACTGTGACAATAATAAACCTAAACCAAAAGCATCTCTCTCTGTGGAATTAATCCACATTCAGTGTGTACTGTAAGTGGGTCAGGATTGAGTGACTGGGAATGTGGGGAATCCGTGTTCATAACAGATTTACAATGGAGATTTTTAGACTATTGCTTGAATAGTTTTCACTTTATTTGGTTTTTCAAATTTCAGGCCCTTTTGGGGAACAAGGGTTATTTTCTGCACATCCCTTGTTGCTGTCTGATCATTGGACATTGATGCAGCTGTCTGATTGGGCTATTTCACACAAAGGGTGGTGAGTGTATGGATCGAGCTGCTGGAGGAGGTAGTTGAGCCAGATACTATTGCATTGTTTAAGAAATATTTAGACATGTACATGAATAGGACTGGTTTAGAGGAATATGGGCCAAACACAGGCAGGTGGGACTGTTTCCACACTGTATAACTCTGACTCTATTGTATGTGACCATTGACATTGAATGCTGTACCATCAATTGTAAGAGGCCGACTTTATTCCTCGAGATGCCACAAGAGCGAATGCGAGAAGATGTCCTCATTCTCTGTGCGCAGAAGTTTGTGGAAATGACTGGACGAGGGAAAACCGGCAGCAAAGCCAAGGCCAAGCCTAAATCGCGCTCATCCCAGGCCGGACTGCAGTTCCCGGTGGGCCGTGTTCACAGGCTCCTGAGAAAGGGCAACTATGATGAGCGTGTTAGTGCTGGAGCCCCGGTCTATCTGGCTGCTGTGTTCGAGTATCTGACGGCTGAAATCCTCAAGCTGGCCGGCAACGCGGCCCGGGACAACAAGAAGACCCGCATCATCCCCAGACACCTGCAGCTGGCCGTCCGCAACGACGAGGAGCTCAACAAGCTGCTGGGAGGGGTGACCATCGCTCAGGGCGGGGTGCTGCCCAAGAGCAAGTAAATCAGTGAACCATCAATCTAATGACCCAAAGGCTCTTTTCAGAGCCACCCACATTGTCTGTGGAAGGGCTGAGCACTGGCTTTGGAGGGTGCAGGGATTTCCATTCAGTGCAACCAGCTTGTGTATCTGCTGGAGATGAGTCGCCATTCACCCATCTTGCTCTAAATCCTGCAGAATAACCTTTGCTGCCTTGATTTCAACCATCATTTATTCGCACACTAAGAGGTCTGTATCAGACCGGAAGCTTTCCCAATCGCGATTCCCCACATTAGTCAGCAGTGTGTGTGGGTTTGGAACCACTGCTGGCCAATCTTCCACCACCTCGTTGACTACTCGCAAATACTAATCTCCACCTTGACTTGTCTGCTTTTAAAACTGGCAACAGCGGGATGTTACAAGGATTTTTTGTCTTGACGAGTACTCCCGCCTCCAACAAACCCTGTATAGTTACTGCTATGCCTTCCTCTGCTTCTGGCTTTAAGGGGTATTGTGGTTTCCTTGGCAAAATTGCCCCCTGCTTCAGTTCTATTTCTACCGGGTTTGCGGATTTCACTTTTCCAACATCTGTATCATGATGTGACCACGGGCCAAGTGGCAGCCTGGTTAACATGTCTTCCTTTGTCTGACCTTCTCCCTTCTGTAATAAACATAGATGTTGCTGGGGACTAATTTCAACCTCTTTTGTCGTTCCCACCATATCTATGCTCACCACTATCTTGACATAATTATCGTCCTCAGATTTCCATACCTTCGGTGTAAATCTTTTCCAGTTAACAATAGTGTTTACTTGCTTCATCATGAGCCCCAAGTCCCTGGACTGATATCCCTTATTTACTAGTAATGTCATATGGGGTGCAGCTCCCGGCACCCTATACCATTTGTCAAAAAAGGTTTTCCATTTGATCTGTAAGGCTGCCCCTTGTTTTCCAACTATTATAGCTTCTGCCCTTAAGTGATGCTGACCGCATGTTCCCAGGCGCCACAACGTTTCCTGCCCTATGTCCTGGGTTTCGTCAAAACATATTGTACAATGTAGTTCAGTTTTGGGTGGGGTTGCTTCGGGTAATATGGTCATTACTCCCTCTTTCCATCTGTTCCACGTATTCCAAATTTGATCTTCTATATTTCCTATCCAAATTACATTAGCTTTCCTAGCTTCCCCCATAAACAGCTGGGTATTTAATTTCTCCACGTTCAGGCCATTTCTGGTACATTCTAACTTTAATTCCAGCTTCAACAAGGCATCCCTACCTAGCAGATTAATGGGGGTTCCTTTAGATACCAATATCGGTAATATTATTTCCCTATTACTCATTTTTAAACTTACGGGGTTTGTGCATCGTGTTAACTGTGTTTTTCCCGAGAACCCTACAGTTTTAATAAATGTTCCTGACATGGGAAGGTGGGAGGCATACTGCGGCTGCACACAAGTATATGTAGCGCCAGTGTCTATCATCATAGGTGTTACTCGTCCCCCCAAAATTACCTGAACCATGGGTTCTTCTTCTGCCTCCTGTGTTATCATTGGGTAAAGTCTCTTCCCATCCGGGTTCTCTGGGCACCCCTAGTATCTAGCAAAGGGGTTCACAAGTCCAGTCGGGCCTCCGGCCGAGCCGGTTGGGGCTTGCCCCGGGTAAAAACCCTGCTCATCCCCTGTGGGTCCCTGTTGGTACGGGCCGGGCCACGGACGGTGTGGGCAGTTCCTCCTCAGGTGCCCTACCTGATTGCATCCCCAACATATTCTATCAACTACCTGTCTGCCTACTGTCCTTCCTCTTCCCCTTGCTTGTGCTCCCCCTTGAGGGCCCACACATATTCTATCAACTACCTGTCTGCCTACTGGCCTTCCTCTTCCCCTTGCTTGTGCTCCCCCTTGAGGGCCCCAATCCTGTCGGGGCTGATTCCCTGATCTGTTTTGCCCCTGATAGGACATTTGAGGAGAAGCTCCCCCAAAGACATTTATTATTGGCATGGGATTCTCCTGCCTCTGCCTGGCTCTGTCATAGGACTCACTCTGCATCAGTGTATCGTTCACTTCTGCTGTTTCAGCCAGGTCTGCTGTTACTGCCAGCATTTTCTTTCCTTTTTCACGCTCTTTCTTTTTTAGTTCTTCTAGTTGCATTTGCATCAACTTTCTCTGCACCTCTTCTTGTTGGTTCTCCATTTTTTGTCTCTCCTTACATTTGTCGACTGCATGAACCAGGTGGTCCCTGAACTGGGAGTGGGATATGGTTGACAATTCCACTACCACCTCCAGTCTGGACTTAACTGGAGGAGACATGGCGTCCACTATAGCGGTCCGAAACAAAGCGGTCATCAACTCGTTACCGTCTATGTTTCAAGTCTCCACTTTTTCAGTTGATCCTCCAGATAAGCCGCTGGGTTCTCCGTGTCCCCCAGCGGGTCTCCTTTCAATGTCTTTAGGTTCACTTTGAGCGGGTAACAGTCTCTGAGGGCCTGCCATACCCTCTGCCTGACTCGATCAAATGGCGTGCCATCAATCATCGGGTTATTTGCTGCGTTTTTTATCCCAGCCATTTCACATAGTTCTGCTAACTTCGTGGTTCCTATTACCTTCACCAGTAGTGCCTTCAAATCTCCCATAGCCAATAATCGTCCTGTAGTCTCCTCCTCAAAGGCCCTAATCCATTTTCCTGCCCCGTTATATATGCTGGGCAAGGTGTTTTTCAGCCCTTCTAGGTCTCGGGTCGCCCAAGGAATATACTGGGTTTGTCCTCCCTTTTTCAAAAGTAACGGCATCATTCCATCCCTCAGCTCCTGTCTCTCGTTCACCATCTCTTGTTGTGGCTCCATCTGTATACTTTCCCACCTCATTCTTTCCTGGGCGTACCCCTGGCTTTCCTTTCTTTCTCTTTCTATAGTTTTTTCCAACTCCCTCATCTCCATCTCTAAGTGCTTCATGGATGCCTCTATTTCTCTTCTATGCTCCCTTGTTCTTTCCCCATCACTTTCCAATTCTGCTTCATTCTCACAGTTTTGCCCTGTTGATTAATGCCTGTTGATTAATGCCTGTTGATTACTCACCTGTGTTTCTGCGTTGCGGTCTCCCTCATACTCCTCATTTGCTGCCTGACGGATCTCACAAATCTTTCTGTCCCTGAGATCCCTGAGGACCTGCAACCTTTTAATGTCTCCTTCTAGTTCCTGTTCTTCTTGCCTTATCCTTTCCTTTTCTCGCTGCCCCCTTCTTTGTCTATATTCCTTTATGTCTTGCCCATTCCTCCAAACTTCGACCTCTCCCTCTATCTCCACTATCCCTTTCACCAATGGGCATTGCTTTATTCCGTCCTGGCTGGAATAGGGAGGGGGGATACCCAGGGTCCCTTAGGCTGGGGTACAGAGTTGATTTTTCCCCTGAAGCTCCTGACTTTCATGCTGTTTTTCGGGTTTTTCACTCTTGTTTGGGGTGGTATTCTTTTCCTGGTATGCTTTCCTCAGCCTTTCTCCTTCAACAATTTAAGCACGCCTAGTTCTTTTTCCTTTTTTGTTACTCGGATTTCTGATTTATCCTTAGGCTTATAGTTCTTAATCAGCACTTCCATTTCGTCACACATATTTATATCAAATGTGCCTTCCCTGGGCCATTTTGTGACTAATTTTCCCGTCCTTTTTTCCCATTTTTTAGAGTGTTTTTTAATATCCTCTTTGGATATGGGGAATTTCTTACTTAGTATTTCAACTGCAGTTATTTTATTCATTGTACTTGTCTTATTTTAGTGCACTTAGTCAGTTTAAATGCAGTCCTTGTTCTCACTCCGTTCCGTCTCTATAGTCACTATGCTACCTACTACGCTATTTCTATTTTCTACAGTTCTACTATATTCCTTTAATATTTTGCAATTTTTATTTTTTACAGTTCTACTATAATTCCTTTAATATTTTGCAATTTTTATTTTTTACAGTTCTACTATATTCCTTTAATATTTTGCAATTTTTTATTTTTTATGTTACAGGTATGTAGGTTAATTGGCTGGGTAAATGTAAAAAATGTCCCTAGTGGGTGTAGGTTAGTGTTAATGTACGGGGATCGCTGGGCGGCACGGACTTGGTGGGCCAAAAAGGCCTGTTTCCGGCTGTATATATATGATATGATATGATATGTTATCCAATTATTCCAATTTTTGACCCTGCACGTACAGACCCCTAGCCGACCAGAGTAATCCCCGGTTAACTAGAGCGGTATCCACAGGACGTTTTATCCTGCCTATCCAGACCCCTAGCTAACCAGAGTGATCCCCAGTTAACTAGAGCGGTATCCACAGGACGTTTTATCCTGCCTGTCCAGACCCCTAGCTAACCAGAGTAATCCCCGGTTAACTAGAGCGGTATCCACAGGACGTTTTATCCTGCCCGTCCAGAACCCGAGCTAACCAGAGTAATCCCCGATTAACTAGAGCGGTATCCACAGGACGCCTCATCTATTCAGTCCCCTATCCTCTTAGGGCGGCGGTATCCACGAGGTCCTCGTGACGTCACAAATCCACTTTCTTAACTTATCTATTTTCTACTTACCCCACTGCGCAGCCCTCTTGAGCAATCCTCCGGGTCTCTTTTTAGAATAGTTTAGACAGATTCTTTGGATCGGAGAGGCCCTTTAACCGCCTAGACGCTTCTGTGTCACCAGCGGCCCCCCGTTTCAACAGGTTATAAGTCCAAATGAAGCGGAAAACCGCCTACCTTTTAGCGGGTGGCCACCCTTGTCCTGTTGTTCCCGGGAGCCCCCGTGGGGCTAGGAAGCGCCCTTGGCTGGTCGTCCTTTATCGAACAGGCCTCTTTCCAATCCTGCCGACTACGCCAATTTTGTCGTGGTTACCGGTGTTCGAAATGAAGCAGATGACACGGAGAATTCTTCAAGAAGTTAGAAGCCTTTATTTGCAAACAACGGCTGGAACAATCAGGATGTCAACCATCTGACTGCCCACTTAGTGCCCGGGCAGCCTATTTTTATAGGATTATTCTAAACCTTATCTCCTTTGCATTACCTCATACCCACACTCCTTTCTTCAGTCCTTCATTTCTTTGTAGTACCTGTTTGTCCCGCCACCATTAAATCCCATTTAGTAATATATCCTTATCTCAATGCTCATATCCCTTCATATTTCGCCTCCCTTATTTCCTGCTAGTCCATCCCTCACATCCATCCATCACCCCAAGGCCTATGTTTTTCCTTATCTCTTCTCTTGCCACCATTAAATCCCATTCATTGATGAATGTCTGCATCTCTTCGGATTCTGCTACCCTTATCATCTAGGCTAAAGCAAGGGTACAAGCTAAAGCAAAGGAGTGTTATGTTACAGAGACGTGTCAAGGGTAAAGAATGTCTAGAGCGCCTTAATTAGTTACAGAAAGACGCCTAATGCCTAAGTAGTTACAAACCTTAAACAACAATGTGTAAAATAATACACTCCTGGTCCTTTACACCACCCGCCTCACCCGCAAAGCATTGAGCATTGTGGGTGACCCCTCCCACCCCTCCAACAGCCTCTTCACCCTCCTGCCTTCAGGGAGAAGGTTTCGCAGCCTGAGGTCAAGCACCACCCGACTAAAGAACAGTTTTTTCCACCAGGCTGTCAGGATGCTGAACTCTCTCCCCTCCCTTCCTCCTCTCTCCCCTGCCCCTATTGGACCTGGACTTTAACACCCCACACACATGCACATCCAGCACCAGACACTTTTTAAAAAAAAATTTAACGCATTTGAAGTGACTATATTTTATATTTTATGTTGATTGTTGTTTGCTGTGCCTTTTTAATTTTAACTTAGTTTTATGCACTTTGTTCCTCGGGATTGTGGGAAACGGTATTTCGATTTTCTGTCTGTGTAAACTGGCTGAGGATTGACAATAAAATTGACTTTGACTTTGACTTGACTAATACCGTAACAATGTCTAATGTATAAAATAATATCATGCATAAAATAATATCGTATTATCTCCCATAGTCCCTGAACTGAAGAACGGATACGCTGGCTGAGGACTCAGCCCAGAAGAGCTACAGGAGGATGATTACTGGGAGATGGTTCACTAGGATGTTCCCTGGATCAGAACATTCTAGTTACAAGAAGAGATTGGATAGAATGGGGTGTTTTCCCCAGGGTGGAGGAGTCTGAGGGGTGATCTGATCTGAGGTGCACAAAATCATCAGGAGATCCATATGGTAAACATAAGGTGGTGCGGGCACCCAAAGCAGATTAGAGGGGAGGAGGTTTAGAGTGAACTTGAGTGGTATCTACTTCACACACATAGTGGTTGGAATCTGGAAAGCACTGCTGAGGAGGTTGTTGATGCAGGTAAGCTTGCAACATTGTAGCATCCCAATACAAATTCAATCACCAAGCAGAGAAAGCTACGGCCCACCGGGGATAAATGGGACCCATTCCGTCTCTCCGGTGATGCTGCCTGCCCCGCTGAGTTACTCCAGTATTTTGTGTCTATCTTCGATTTAAACCAGCATCTGCAGTTCCTTCCTACATACGGAGGCTAATCTTTGTAGGAAAGAAACTGGAGATGCTGGTATAAATCGAAGGTAGACACAAAATGCTGGAATATCTCAACGGGTTAGGCAGCATCTTTGGAGAGAAGGAAAGCAGACCTCCCAACACTTGATTTTACCAATTCAGAATTTTGATGTCCAAAATTCAGCATTTTACACCAAAATTCATAATATGGCGCGTAATGCAACTTTTCAGCAAACAAATGGTATGCACGCCCAATGCGCGTACGCGATGCGCTACATTCATGTGTGGAAAACTACTATTATTTCCAACAGTCTGTAGTTCTTGTACTACATGTACAATGTCAGACCTGTCATGAGTATATTCAGTCTGAAGAAGGGTCTCGACCCGAAACGTCGCCCATTCCTTCTCTCCCGAGATGCTGCCTGACCTGCTGAGTTACTCCAGCATTTTGTGAATAAATACCTTCGATGAGTAAATTCTGCTATTTATAGAAAGATTATTGAACAGAAATATTTTTCACAACACAAAGAAAAAATTGATTTGTTTTGTTATCTCTGTTTTGCTACACAAACTGTATGACTAAGTTATGAAGAAAGAGTTTCATTTAAAACTGCACATACCTAATTTCATTGAACACATACTTGCTCCAGTGGTCTTCAACAGCATATCACAACAGTCCATGGTCCCCCCACCCCCCGCTACCCTCTCCACCACCCCCACTACCCTCCCCATCCACTCCCCCCCACTCCCACTGTACCCCGACTCCCCCCTACTCCCCCTTTCCCCAGCCTCCCGTCCAACCCCCCACTCCCGCCTCCGCCCTACTCACCCCCTTTCCCGCCCTGCCTACCCCATCTTTTCCCTCACCTTCACTACCCCTCCCCCGACCCCCACTCCCCCCTCCCCTGCACCCCATCCCCTCTCAACATCAACGGGCCTCGCGCTATGCAGCGAGGCAAGCGACGAGGCGAGGCCAACGGCATGTCAAGGCGAGGCCAGCGGCGAGGTGAGGCGAGGCCAGCGGCGAGAGGCGGGGCGGGGCGAGAGGCAGGACGAGCGGCGATGTATGGGTTTTGCGGAACAATGTGAGGTGAATTCACAGTGGCGGAAATGAAATAAGAAAGCGGAATCTTTCCACCAAATCCGGAAGGGTTGGGAGGTCTGGGAATGGGTGACATTTTTCTGGTTGAGTCCCTTCTTCAGACTGATTTCAGGAGAGCGGGTGGGACAAAGATAGAATGTGCCACTTTATGTTTCTTTTTTTTTTTCCTAATCAGATGTGCAGCACTTTGGTCAACGTGGGTTGTTTTTAAATGTGCTATACAAAAAAAATTGACTTGACTTGACTTGACTTGGTCAGGAAGACTAGTGGGAGAACTGGAAAGGGGGAGGGGATAAAGAGGGAAAGCAGGGACTATCAGAATTTAAAGAAGTCAATGTTCATCCTGCTGGGGTGTAAACTACTCATGTGAAATATGAGGTGCTGTTCCTTCAATTTGCGCTGGGCCTCACTCTGACAATGGAGGAGGCCCGGGATAGAAAGATCAGATTGAGAATGGGGATCTAGTCGTGCAGGTCCATCGTTCCTTGAAGTTGAAGTCGCAGGTAGATCAGGTGGTCAAAAAGCTTTTGGAACATAGGCCTTCATCAGCCAGAGTATTGAGTATAGAACGTAGACACAAAATGTTGGAGTAACTCAGGGGGTTTGGCAATATCTCGGGAGAGAAGGAACGGATGACGCTTTGGTCGAGACCCTTCTTCAGACTGTAGAATTTGGGAGGTCATGTTGCAGTTGTATAAGACGTGGGTGAGGCCGTATTTAGAGTATTGTGTTCAGTTCTGGGCACCGTGTTAGAGAAAAGATGTCAAGCTGGAAAGGGTGTAGAGAAGACTTACGAGCATCAGTCACCTGAAAGGAAGCATGCAGGTACAGCAGGCAGTGAAGAAAGCCAATGGAATGTTGGCCTTCATAACAAAAGGAGTTGAGTATAGAAGCAAAGAGGTCCTCCTGCAGTTGTACAGGGCCTTAGTGAGACCACACCTGGAGTACTGTGTGCAGGTTTGGTCTCCAAATTTGAGGAAGGACATTCTTGCTATTGAGGGGGTGCAGCATAGGTTCACGAAGTTAATTCCCCGAATGGCGGAACTGTCGTATGTTGAAAGACTGGAGCGACTGGACTTGTATACACTGGAATTTAGAAGGATGAAGGTCTTATTGAAACATATAAAATTATTAAGGCAGGAAACATGTTCCCAATGTTGGGGGAGTCCAGAATCAGGGGCCACAGTTTTAGAATAAGGGGTAAGCCATTTAGAATGGAGATGAGGAAAAACCTTTTCACTCAGAGTTGTAAATCTGTGGAATTCTCTGCCTCAGAAGGCAGTGGAGGCCAATTCTATGGATGCTTTCAAGAGAGAGTTAGATAGAGCTCTTAATGATAGCGGAGTCAGTGGGTATGGGGAGAGGGCAAGAACGGGGTACTGATTGTGCATGATCACATTGAATGGCGGTGTTGGCTCGAAGGGCTGAATGGCCTACTCCTGCAGCTTTTGTCTATTATCGCATACAACAAATAATGCTCCTACATTTTCGCCATTTCCAACGGGATCTTAACACTAGTCACATCTTCCCATCTCCACCCCTTTCCACCTTCCGCAGAAACCGTTCTCTCCGCAACTCCCTGGTTAACTCATCTCTTCCCACCCAAACCACCCCCTCCCCAGGTACCTTCCCTGCAACCACAGGAGATGCGACACCTGTCCCAAAACCTCCTTCCTCGACTATGTCCAGGGATCCCAAAAGTCCTTTCAGGTTAGGTAGAAGATCAATTGCACCTCTTCCAAATTCATCTACTGTATCCGTTGTTCAAGATGCGGACTCATATACATCGGCGAGACCAAATGCAGACTGTGCGATCGTTTCGCTGAACACCTTTGCTCCGTCCACCTGAACCTACCCGATCTCTCGGTTGCTAAACACTTTAATTCTCCTTCCCTTTCCGACACTGACCTTTCTGTCCTAGGTCCTCTCCATTGTCAGAGAGAGGCCAAACACAAATTGGAGGAATAGCATCTCATATTTCGCTTGAGCAGCTTACAGCCCAGAGGTATATTGATTTCGCTAATTCCAACTAACCCCGGCATTCCCTCTCTCTCTATCCCTCCCTCACCCAAGCCGCACCAGCTTCTCGTTTTCACCCAACAAACAGCTAACAATGGCCTGTTTCCTTTATCATTGTTACTTTTTTGCATATCTTTCATCCATTGTTCTTTATGTTTCTACATCATACTCTAGATCTCTCATTTCCCTTTTTCCCAACTGAAGGGTCTCGATCCGAAAGTCACCCATTCATTCTCTCCAGAGACGCTGACGGTCCCGTTGAGTTACTCCAGTTTTTTGTGACACTGAGGCCTCCAATTTGTGAAACCAAAGAATGTGAGCAAATAAAGGGGGCCACAGATAGAGGAGAACAAAGATTTCAGAGGGTCACAGGAGTGGAGGAGGTGACAGACTGAGTGAGGGTGTGAGGACCAAGGAGGGATTGGTACACTAGGATGAGAATGCTCAAACTGAGGCAGGGAGTAAGACACTAACACACTCACTGTTCACTGCCCGGCAGGCAGGAAGAGAAGACCCCGATGTCCACAGTGGAGGAGCAGTCAGGCCCACAAGACTCCACCAGTCAGGCCCCAGATCCACACGGGAATGGCAGAGAGCAAGGACCAGCTCGTCTGATACAATCGCCGCTTTCTCCATCTCTCCAAACCAGTCTGCAAACCACAAGAGCATCCGTGAGATCACCTCTCATTCTTCTCAACTCCAGCAAGTACAGACCGACCCCACTTCAGTCCAGTCCTTTACCTCAGGCTCCACCCCCGGGCCCAGGCCCCTCCCCCTCCGTGGGCCTCGCCGCCGCTCCGCGCCGCGGACCGGTCGGTTGCCAGGGGAACGACGTCAGTGACGCCAAACGGTGTCTGTGGCGTCATCGCGCAAATGGCTCGCCGACGTTTTCCCGCATCATGTGACCAGGGCCGCAACCCGGGGGGAGGGGAAGAGTGAGCTGTCAATCAGAGGAGCCGCTGCGGGCAGTCACTTTTCCCAGGAGGGAAACTGATCTGCCAACAGTCATAAAACACAAGGTACATGATATTTGATATTGAGTTGACAGAAACTGAATTATTTTAATAATTGTAAAAATAATTAAATTCAATTTATCAATTTAAAGTACTTTATTGGCATGATAAGATACATCATTATATTGCTAAAGTATAGAACATAGCATACATATTTAAAATGCATGAATATAAAAACAAGTATACGATGCATGGGTCGATATGCCCCTGTACATATATATATATATATATATATATATATATTTATTCACGCAATACATTTATAGTCTTTTATCGATTGCTACTGGTTCTTGCAGTTGTAAACAGTACAGCAAGGTAGCACATTTAGCAGGTCGATATTAATTTCCTTAGAGTCAATTTATGTATGAGTGTATGTGTACATGTTGGTCATTCACTGTCCCTCAGGTTGTGGCATGCTGTTACGTATTGTGCGCCAAGATGTGCCGTATTTCCTTCGCCAAGGATTATTCTTAGTTTTGATATATCGTCTAGTTCTTTAAAATCTGGGGTCGCCAGACTGAGTTTTTCCAAATATATTTTTCTTATTTTATCGATTTTTTTACATTTTAAGAGAAAATGCACCTCTGTTTCAAACACATCTGTCAAGCAGTGACCGCATATTCTATTTTCTCTTGGTTGCCAAGATCTCTTCTGTCTTCCTTTTTCAACTGCCAAATGATGGTCACTTAACCTGTACTTGGTGAGGGTCTGTCTCTGCTTTATGTCTCTAACAGTTGAGAGATAGTCTGCCAATTTATAATCTCTTTTGAGGGCACGGTAACACTCTAGTCTGCTTTGGCTTTTAGTTACTTTATCCCAATGTTCCAAATAGATTTCTTTGCATTGTTTAATAATTTGGTTCACTCTAACTGGTGATTGGAAAGCAGTGTTGATCTGAGACTGGTCAAGGTTTAACTGAGTTGGGGTAGTTAGTCTCAGTACCAACTGACACAGGGAGCTCTTTTCTGGGTTCCCCTCTTGGATTTGGAGGGCTTTGAACTGGAGGGTGTCTGGGGGACTAGATTTAAGGTGATTCCAAAAAATTAGTGCTCGTCTAAATAAAAAATAATACTGTCGTCGGTAGGGATGCCAACTATCTCACTCCGAAATGCGGGACAAGATGACGTCCAGAGTGTTTGGAGCTAAAATGTCGGAAACCTAGATTGTCTGGACCTAAACTGTCCGGACCTACAAAGTCGGGGCCTGCAGCGTCCAGGCTTACATCACCGTCCCCCCCCCCCCCCCTCCCCATCCGGACAAACCAATTTAATACGGGACAAACCAATTTAGCCCAAAGTACGTGATGTCCCAGCTAATAAGGGACAGTTGGCAACCATACTGCCAACAGTCATAAAACACTAGATACATGAAACATGAAATTAAAGTGACGAGTGGAAAGGGTTGGGGATGTGCAAAGATTTGAGGGTGGGGGCAGGGTAGTCAGTCTACCCCACGACAGAAAGGGGAGGAGTTGCACAGTTTGATAACCTCAGGGAAGAGGGATATCCTGTGGTGGTCTGTACTGCATCATGGTGGAACTGTTACATAATGTGTCATTGAGTAGCATCCTCCCCTCCAAGACCACCTCATATGAATCCGCTTCCACTCCCAGGACGGAGCCAGATGAGTTTGTGAATTCTGATGGTGTCTGTGGCCTTTGCCCTGCTGCTCCAGCACACAACAGCGAAGGAGGTGGCACTGACTACAACTGTTTGGTACAACCTCAGGTATTTCAACCCACACCACTGAACAAAGTCTTTGACTACACCTCTGCATTCAGCTTCTCTCCCATCAATGATGCAGCCCACAATTGCAGAGTCATCCAAAAACTTCTGCAGGTGGCAGGAGTCTAAGTTATATCTGAAGTCCAGTAGATGTTGAACAGGAAGGGAGAGAGTACCGTCCCCTGTGGGGCCCCCGTGTTGCTCACTACCATGTCCGAGACACAGTTCTGTTGCCTGACATTATCATATCATATATATACAGCCGGAAACAGGCCTTTTCGGCCCACCAAGTCCGTGCCGCCCAGCGATCCCCGTACATTAACACTATCCTACACCCACTAGGGACAATTTTTTACATTTACCCAGCCAATTAACCTACAAACCTGTACGTCTTTGGAGTGTGGGAGGAAACCGAAGATCTCGGAGAAAACCCACGCAGGTCACGGGGAGAACGTACAAACTCCTTACAGTACAGCACCCGTAGTCAGGATCGAACCTGAGTCTCCGGCGCTGCATTCGCTGTAAAGCAGCAACTCTACCGCTGCGCTACCGTGCCGCCCAAATGATGACATTGTGGTCGTCCAGTCAGGTAGTTGGTGATCCAGGACACCAATGGTGCATCCACCCGCATCTTCGTCAGTTTGCTGCCTAGCAATGCAGGCCGGATGGTGTTAAGTACTGGAGAAGTTAAAAAAGATGACTCTCACAGCGCTTCCCGGTTTCCGAAGACAAATGTGTAACTGGTGTCAAATGTGCAACTGGCGAAGTGAAATAGAAACTATTTTCTCAAGACAGAAACTTGAACAAAATAAATTGTTTCCAAAGCAGAAGCAATGAAAAAGATCAGAGATAATTTAATGAAAGAGATAAAGAGCAAAGTAAGAGGTGAGAGATGCAGCCAGTCAGAATCATGTAAAGAGTACGCATTTCTGATGAGATAAAATAAAATGGAAATTTATTGAGAAAGTGAGCGGTGATTCTGTGCAAAGTGAGTCTGAGGGGCAATGGTGGTAAATTGTTGACAGCAGAGTGAGTGGGAATCACTGGCAGGTAAGGAAGGCGAAAATTAGACGGGGCCTGAGGGTTGTATTACACTCAGAACGTGGTTCCAAAGTAGGACATGGTGCCTGAGAATGTAGTGGATGCAAGAACACTCACACAAGTGAACAAGTATCTGGAACAGCACTTGAAGCGTTGCAGTGTAGAAGGTTATGGAGCAAGTGCTGATAAACTGGACTGGTACAGGGGGGCTCTTGTTCGTCAGTATGGAGGGCCACATGGGCTTTTTCTGTACTGCACAATCCCATAAGTCTGTCAGAGTCACTCCAGAGGATACAATGAACCTCGCAGAAATGGCTGTAAATCAGGAACTGGAAGTAAGGGGAATCCCTGAAAAATTGCAATCAAAATTGTTATCTAGACAGCGGGGTGCTGAAGGTTTTCCTGGAGAATGTCATCAGGGACGCAGTCACCGACACCGAGCACGCCAAGCGCAAGACGGTCACTGCCATGGAAATGGCGGCGCTGCCATAGCAGCTGCGGCTTACCTGCGGTCCATTTGTCTTTGTGTTTTTGTTGTTTTTTTGTCTTAATTGTAGTTGTGATGTGGTGTTTTTGTGTTTGTGTACTATGTGTGTATGTGGGGGGGGGGGGAACTGTAAAATTGTAAATAGGTGTCCCTTCCGAACGGAGACCCGACCTTTGTTTTCTGGGTGTTGTCTCTGTTCCTGCTGCGGCCTACCATCGGCCCAACTCCTGGAGCTGGCGGCCTCCAGGGCTCTGGTTCGCTGAGCCCGCGGACCAGACTTACCATCACCGGAGCCGGCCGTTCTCGGAGGCTGCGGGAGCGGCTGCGACTCGCCTTAGGCTCGGGCCGCGTGGATGCCTACATCGGGAGCTCCGGCAGCGGCAGCGTGTTCGCCCGCTGGGGCTTGGGTCGCGGACATTTCACCGTCCGTCGCGGACATTTCACCGTCCGGCGCGGCCCAAGACAGGCCGCGGGATATTTCGCTGCTGGGCGGGGGCTTCAATGTCGGGAGCCACGACCGCCCCGACGTGCAGCAACAGCGGCAGCAGCAGCGTGTTCGCCCGCCCGGATCGGACTTATCATCAGCGGAGCCGGCCGTCTTCGGAGGCTGCGGGAGCGGCTGGGACTCGCCTTGGGCTCAGTCCGCTGCGGACCGTCCGGCGCGGCCTGCAACCACAACAACCTGACCGCGGGAGAAGACGGCAGGAGAAGGGAAAGAAATTGTGGCCTTCCATCACAGTGAGGAGAGGACTGGAGGAGACTCACTGTGATAGATGTTTCTTTGATGGATGTTTCTTTTTTTGTGTGTTTTGGGGGTTGTGTAATTTTAATGCCTATTTAATGCTTTTATTGTTGGACTGTGGGTGACTGAATTTCGTCCAATATTGGATGACAAATAAAGCTATCTTCAATCTTGAATCTTGGATGTGGTGTACGCTCTGAAACGCCAGGGCCGCACTCTCTACGGGTTCGGCGGCTAAACAACTACCCCTTTATTCGAACACAAAACAAAGACTCTTCTAAGAGCCGCCCACAGCCTCACAGAGAGAGAGCAGTGACTCGGGAGTGAGAGTAGATGCAGATTGTAATGTGCTTTATGAAACGAGTTATTCGACCACTGAACACAAGAGTGTTTGGCTTGATCACAGCGGTCATTAGAAATGCAAATAACATCGGCAGCCGACAGTAAAAGATCACACACAAGGCGATGTCAGTTTCCCTTTAACCTTTATACCTCATGATTACTGCAGCAACAGGAGGGTCGACTCGAAACCGTTCTCTGGGTAACCGTCGCTTATTTCCAGTCACGAGCAGAGCAGAGCTGAATTCCGTCTGCACCGGGATCCGGTCTGGAAATCCGACAGAAACTGAATTTATTCAGAAATATCAATAAAATACCGTCCTCGGTTCCCGACTGCTGTGAAATTGCAACCAATGATACTGCAGTCCGTGCTCTCTGGTTGGCTGAGCTTCCCCCACCCCACCCGCCGGTCACAAATTTCTATCCCCCCCCCGACATCAGACCTTCTGAAACCGCCACCTGATGCTGACAGAACTGCAGCCACTCGCAGGCATGGGACACCGTGAGTGACATCTGTGCTCCAGCCATTCAGAGGCTGTGGGCCGGCGCTTCACCAACGCTTTAAAAGCCGGTCCCAGAGCCAGCTCCGTCATTTCAGTGCCTGTGTTTCACGCTGTGCTCCGACTGTTGAAAGAGAATGGCCCGGACCAAGCAGACAGCGCGCAAATCGACCGGAGGGAAAGCTCCTCGCAAACAGCTGGCGACCAAAGCAGCGCGGAAGAGCGCTCCAGCCACGGGCGGAGTGAAGAAGCCTCATCGCTACAGGCCCGGCACCGTGGCTCTGAGGGAAATCCGGCGCTACCAGAAATCCACGGAGCTGCTCATCCGCAAACTGCCCTTCCAGCGCCTGGTGCGGGAGATCGCTCAGGACTTCAAGACAGACCTGCGCTTCCAGAGCTCGGCCGTCATGGCCCTGCAGGAGGCCAGCGAGGCTTACCTGGTGGGGCTCTTTGAGGACACCAACCTGTGCGCCATCCACGCCAAGCGAGTCACCATCATGCCCAAAGACATCCAGCTGGCCCGCCGCATCCGCGGGGAACGCGCCTGAACCCCACCTCCACCAAGGACAACAAACGGCTCTTTTAAGAGCCACTAACCCGGCAGAAGAAAGTGCTGCGCCTTTGTCTTAATGTAATCCCCACTCTGACAATAGAGGAGACTTAGGACAGAAAGGTCATCATGGCAACAGGAAAGAGTATGGATTTGTTTAGCAACCAGGTGGACAGCAAAGGTGTTCAGCGACACAATCACCCAGTCCAATGTAATGGAGATAGACTTCGGGGATAGGTCCAGAGTAAACCTGGAACATGGATTGTTCGACGTCCCCTACAAAGAGGCAGGCATGGCTGGGGCCCATGCGGGTGCCCATAACTATGCATTTGCCTTGGAGGAAGTGGGAAGAGTCAAAGGAGAAGTTGTTAAGGGTGAGGACCAGCTCCGTTAGGCAGAGGGTATTAGATGTTTCTGCAGTTCAGGAAGAAATGGAGGGCTTTAAGGCCTTTCTTGTGGGGGATGGAGATATAGAGTGACTGAACATCCATAGTGAAGTTGAGGGAGTGGGGGCTAGGAAATTGGAAGTCATTAAAGAGAAGAAGGGCGTGTGAGATATCTTGGACATTGGTCAGGAGAGATTGGACCTGGGAGGATAGGATGGAGTCGAGATATGTGGAAAATATTTCAGTGGGACAGGAGCAGGCAGAAACAATGTGTCTGCCAGGGCAGTTGTGATGATAGATTTTGGGGAGAAGGTAAAACCAGGCTGAGAGGGGGTGGGGAAACAATGAGGTTGGAGACTGTGGAAGGCAGACAGCCAGAAGTGATAAAATTAGAAATGGTCTGTGAAATTATGACCTGGTGTGTGGGATCATGGTCCAGGGATGGGTAGGAAGAGGGGTCCTAGAGCTGGCACTTAATATGTTGTTTTCTAGAATAGATAATGGGATGCCTGCTTTCAAAACAACAGACTGCAGTCACTAAAAGTCAGTCACTTCACAATTAAAACAACAACAGCAACAAACACAAACATCTTGTTCACGTTAATCCACTCTGAAGGGATAGATCACCAAGAAAAGTGTATGAAGATAGAAACAAACTAACGAGGAAGGAGAGGATGAAGTTTCCGTTTCAATGGAATGGGTAAGAATGCAGAGCAATACAATAGACAATAGTTGGCAATGTCAAGTCAAGTCAATTTTATTTATATGGCACATTTAAAAACAACCCACGTTGACCAAAGTGCTGTACATCTGATTAGGTACTAAGGAAAAAAATGAAACATACAGTAGCACACAAACATAACAGCACATACAAAACAGTTCACAGCGCCTCCTCAATGGGCCTCAAACGCTAGGGAGTAGAAATAGGTTTTGAGCCTGGACTTAAAGGACTCGATGGAGGGGGCAGTTCTGATGGGGAGAGGGATGCTGTTCCACAGTCTAGGAGCTGCAACCGCAAATGTACTGTCAGGGCACAGACCTTTACATCAGCAGGCATTGTATTCTCAGGGTGTAGACCCATAACATACACTCATTCTCGTTGCTCCCCCTGTGTTTAGCAACATGCTCTCTCGTTGCTCCCCCTCTGTGTTTAGCAACATACACAGCACTGCATGTCAGGGCCACAGAGATTGGGTTAACATATGATGAGCTTTTGATGGCTCTGGTCCTGTACTTGCTGGAGTAGAGAAGGATGAGGGGGACCTCAATGAAACTTACAGAATAGTGAAGATATTGACGAGCAAGTTTGCAGATGATGCAGAAGTGGGTGGATTTGCAGATTGTGAAGATGATTGTCAAAAATTGCAGCAGGATCTTGATCGTTTGGCCAGATGGGCTGAAGAATGGCTGATAGAGTTTAATACAGATAAATGTGAGGTGTTGTATTTTGGGAAGTCTAACATGAGCAGGACCCACTGTGATTGGTAGGGCACTGGGTAGTGTTGTAGAACAGAGGGATCTAGTCATGCAGGTGCATGGTTTCTTGAAGGTGGAGTTGCAGGTGGATCGGGTGGTCAAAAAAGGCTTTTTGCACATTGGCCTTCATCAGCCAGAGTATTGAGTATAGAAGTTGGGAGGTCATGTTGCAGTTTTATAAGTCATTGGTGAGGCCAGATTTAGATTATTGTGTTCAGTTCTGGGCACCGTGTTATAGGAAAGATGTTGTCAAGCTGGAAAGGGTGTAGAGAAGATTTACGTGGATGTTGCCAGGACTAGAGGTTCTGAGCTATAGGCAGAGGTTGAGTAGGCTGGTACTCTATTCCTTGGAGCGCAGGAGCATGAGGGATGATCTTATAGAGGTGTAGGAAAATAACTGCAAATGCTGGTACAAATCGAAGGTATCACAAAGTGCTGGAGTAACTCAGCAGGTCAGGCAGCATCCAGGAGAGAGGGAATGGGTGACGTTTCGGGTCAAGACCCTTCTTCAGACTGGTGTGTAAGACTTATAGAGGTGTGCAAGATCATGAGACGAATAGATCGGGTCTCTTGCTCAGAGTAGATGAATCACGGTCCAGAGGACATAGGTTTAAGATGAAGGGGAAAAGATTTAATAGGAATCTGAAGGGTAACTTTTTCACCCAAGGGTGGTAGATGTATGAAACAAGCTGCCAGAGGAGGTAGTTGAGGCAGGGACTATCCCAACATTTAAGATACAGTTAGACAGGTACATGGATAGGACAGATTTGGAGGGATATGGACCAAATGTGGGCCGGTGGTTCGTGTAGCTGGGACATATTGGCCGGTGTGGGAAAGTTGGGCCGAAGGGCACTGTTTCCACACTGTATCACTCGATGACTATGAAAGGCCTGTATAGAGTGGATGTGGAGAGGATGGTTGCACTCGTGGGAAAGTCTAGGACTAGAAGCCACAACTTTAGAAAAAAAGGCTTTTAAAAAGGAGATGAGGAGGAATTTCTTTAGACAGGGTGCAGTGAATCTGCGGAATTCATTGACACAAAAGGCTGCAGAAGCCGTCAATTATTATTTTTAAAGCAAAAATTGACAGATTCTTGAACAGCACCGATGTCAGGGGTTATGGGAATAAGGTAGGAGAATGGGGTTGAGAGGGAAAGAAAGATCAGCCACGATTGAATGGTGGAGTAGCCTTGATTGGCCAAATGGTCTAATTCTGTTCCGATAATTTATGAACTTATGACTACATGCAACACAGGACAGTAATTAGTGACACAAACCCCAACAACCCAGCACTGCCTGTGGGGCCACAGATTCCCAGCACCAACTGCACTGCTGGACAGATAATGACAGTAACACAACACTGTGAAGTCACAGCCCAGTACAGACCATACCAAGCCCAGTGGGAACAGAGAGCTTTGCACCAACCACAGCAACACTGGAAGGACACAGACTCGTACAAACCAGCTCTGGACTGCAGAGACTGCCCAGTACAGTTCCAGCACTGACAGCAGGGCGATGGACAAGGAAAAAATAACCACAGTCCTGCAGGGACACAGACTGGTGCAACCTCAGCACGGGAGGGGGAGGTGAATCTCTGGAACTTTGACACAAATGGGTTGTGGAGACTGGATCACTGGAGATATTTGAAGAGAGGGGGGGATACATTGTTGTGGAAGTTCAGTACTAACGTAATGTGGAATTCATTGAGTCATAGGGCGAAACAGCACGGAAACAAGCCTGTCACCCCAGCTTGCTCATGTACGTTATTCCCACTTGCCAATATTTAACCCAGATCCCTCAAAATGTTTCTTACCCATGTACCTGTCCGAAAGTCTTTCAAATGTTATAGTTTCTGCCTCATCTACCTCCTCCAGCAGCTCTTTCCAAAGACGCACCATCCTCTTGTGAAAAAGTTACTTCTCAGATTCCTATTCTTTCCCTTCTCACTTGAAAGCTATGACCTCTGATTCTTGATTCCTCTGCTCTGGGTGAAAGAATGAGCACAGAAGAGGAGTTGAGGCCTGGGACACATCAGCCATGATCACAGTGAAGGATGGCAGGCCAGATGGCCAACTCCCACTCCTTGCTTTTGTGGTAATGAACGGACACAGGCCTTTACAACACAGTGCGCCACATTGTGATGACACAGACCTTTACTTTAGTTTAGTTTTGTTTATTGTCACATGTAAAGAGGTACATTGAAAAGCTTTTGTTGCATGTTAAGTGTTGCATGTTGCAACGTGGAGCATTGCACTGTGATGACACAGGCTTTTACAACACAGAGCGTCACACTGTGAGGACATAGGCGTTTACAACACGGGGCATTGCACTGTGAGGGCACAGGCCCTTAAAACACAAACCATTGCACTAGAGGACACAGGGCTTTGCAGATCTCAGCAAAGTGTAGATATAAATGGCATCATCAGACAACTATAAACTGAGGACAAAGGCTGATGCGATTAAGATCACCTAAGTGTGAAAGGATAAGGAGTGAGACTTTTGAAGTGCAGGAGATAGTCCATAGATAGTCTGAGTTTGATGGGGGAGTGCTGGACCTAATCCTAAGGAATGAAGTTGGGCAAGCAGATGCAGTCCTGGGAACCGTGAATTTTGAGGGATATTGAGGGATTGATTAAAACAAGAGTTAAGTGTCAAAAGTGTTTTATTGTCATATGTCCCAGATAGAACAATGAAATTCTTAAGTGCTGCAGCACAACACAATATGTAAACATAGTACACCGTAAATAATATAATAAACGAGAGAGAAAAGAAAGAAAAAAAATAATAATAAACGGAAGTGCATGGTAGATTCAAGAGGATTAGCGACTGGGGAGATCCTTTAAGGTTACATAGAGGGTGGGGTTCTGTAGCATGAATTTAGGAGAGCAAACTGTCTTGAAATATTAGTGGCAGCTCAGCTTAGGGAAAACCTCACAGAGCCCGAGATATTTTGAAAACAAGAGGGTTGTCAAAGAGTGAAGCTGTGAGGTACCAAAGTGGCAACCAATGCGGAGGGGCAAAGGGTTTGGGCAAAGTAATAGATTAATGGTTAATTTCATGTCATGGGAGCAGAATTAGGCCATTCAGCCCACCAAGTCTGTTCAGCGATTCAATCATTGCTGATCCATCTTTCTCTCTCAAATCTCTTCTCCTGCCTGGGCAGGAGGCACTAAAGCCTGAGGTTTCAACCACCAGGTTCAGGAACAGTTGCTTTCATACAACTCTCAGGTTCTTGAACAAATCTACACAATCCTAATCGTACCTCGAGAATGGAACACTATGGCACAACTCTTGCAATGTTATAGACTTTTGTTGTTGTACTTTGTTTTGGTTTTGCAGTCATCTTTCTTTAAGAATTTTATTTATTTTAATGTACAATTTATATGTATTTTGTTTTGTGCATTTATCTAAGCCTACATGTATTTGATGCTGCTTTAAGCAAGATTTTTTTATTGTTCCAACAGCTGATTGTACTCGTGCATGTGACAATAAACTCAAATTGAACTCTATTACGCATGTCCTGCACTGGTTCAACTTCTTGTCTTATGTGGATTTATCTCCGTTATCTTATCTGAGTTAAACTTCATCTGCTATTCCCTTGGCTGCTTTCCCAGTTGATATATATTCAGTTGTAAACTTGTAAGATAACCTTATTCATCACCGATCCCTGCACAGACCACTGTAGTCGCAACAGAGATAGACAGCCCCTAGTCCTTAAATTTCACCCCATCAGCCAAACCTGACCCAAAGGTAGGAAAAGGGGAAGTACAAAAAGATCTGTGTGTCCTTGTTCATCAGTCACTGAAAGTAAGCATGCAGGTACAGCAGGCAGCGAAGAAAGCTAATGGCATGTCGGCTTTCATGACGAGTTGAGTATAGAAGCAAAGAGGTCCTTCTGCAGTTGTACAGGGCCCTAGTGATACCACACCTGGAGTACTGTGTGCAGTTTTGGTCTCCAAATTTGCGGAAGGACATTCCGGCTATTCAGGGAGTGCAGCATAGGTTCACTAGATTAATTCTCGGAATGGCGGGACTGTCGTATGTTGAAAGACTGGAGTGACTGGGCTTGTATACACTGGAATTTCGAAGGATGAGAGGGGATCTTATTGAAACATATAAAATTATTAAGGGATTGGACACGCTCGAGGCAGGAAACATGTTCCCAATGTTGGGGAAGTCCAGAACCAGCGGCCACAGTTTAAGAATAAGGGGTAGGCCATTTAGAATGGAGATGAGGAAAAACCTTTTCACTCAGAGAATTGTAAATCGGTGTAATTCTCTGCCTCAGAAGGCAGTGGAGGCCAATTCTCTGGATGCTTTCAAGAGAGTTAGATAGAGCTCTTAATTATATCGGAGTCAGGGGGTATGGGGAGAGGGCAGGAACGGGGTACTGATGGTGGATGATCAGCTATGATCACATTGAATGGAAGTGTTGGCTCGAAGGGCCGAATGGCCTACTCCTGCAGCTATTGTCTATTATCGCATACAATACATAATGTTCCGACATAATGCTCCATTTCCAACGGGATCCTAACACTAGTCACATCTTCCCATCTCCACCCCTTTCCGCCTTCCACAGAAACCGTTCTCTCCGAAACATCCTGGTTAACTCATCTCTTCCCACCCAAACCACCCAAACCACCCCCTCCCCAGGTACCTTCCCTGCAACCACAGGAGATGCAACCTGTCCCAAAACCTCCTTCCATGACTCTGTCCAGGGATCCCGAAAGTCTTTTCAGGTTAGGCAGAAGATCAATTGCACCACCTCCAAACTCATCTACTGTATCCGTTGTTCAAGATGCGGACTCGTATACATCGGTGAGACCAAATGCAGACTGTGCGATCGTTTCGCTGAACACCTTTGCTCAGTCCACCTGGACCTACCTGATCTCCCGGTTGCTAAACAATTTAATTCTCCTTCCCATTCCGACACTGACCTTTCTGTCCCCTCCATTGTCAGAGTGAGGCCAAACACAAATTGCAGGAACAGCATCTCATATTTCACTTGACCAGAAGTATATTGATTTCTCTAATTTCAACTCTCCCTCTCTCTATCCCTCCCTCACCCAAGTCGCACCAGCTTCTTCTTTTCACCCAACAAACAGCTAACAATGGCCTGTTTCCTTTATCATTGTTACTTTTTGCATATCTTTCATCCATTGTTCTTTATGTTTCTACATCAAACTCTAGATCTCTCATTTCCTTTTTCCCAAATCAAAGGTCTCCACACGAAGGTTACCCATTCGTTCTCTCCAGAGACGCTGACGGTCCCGTTGAATTACTCCAGCTGTTTGTGACACTGAGGCCTCCAATTTGTGAAGCCAAAGAATGTGAGCAAGAAAAGGGGGCCACAGATAGAGGAGAACAAAGATTTCAGAGGGTCACAGGAGTGGAGGAGGTGACAGACTGAGTGAGGGTGTGAGGACCAAGGAGGGATTGGTACACGAGGATGAGAATGCTCAAACTGAGGCAGGGAGTAAGACACTAACACACTCACTGTTCACTGCCCGGCAGGCAGGAAGAGAAGACCCCGATGTCCACAGTGGAGGAGCAGTCAGGCCCACAAGACTCCACCAGTCAGGCCCCAGATCCACACGGGAATGGCAGAGAGCAAGGACCAGCTCGTCTGATACAATCGCCGCCTTCTCCATCTCTCCAAACCAGTCTGCAAACCACAAGAGCATCCGTGAGATCACCTCTCATTCTTCTCAACTCCAGCAAGTACAGACCGACCCCACTTCAGTCCAGTCCTTTACCTCAGGCTCCACCCCCGGGCCCAGGCCCCTCCCCCTCCGTGGGCCTCGCCGCCGACCGGCGGGTTGCCGAGGGAACGACGTCAGTGACGGTACGTGGCCTCTATGACGTCATCGCGCAAAAGACTCGCCGAAGTTGTCTCGCATCACGCGACAGGGGCGGCCGCAGCCCGGGGGGAGGGGCAGAGTGAGCTGTCTATCAGAGGAGCCGCTGCGGGCAGTCACTTTTCGCAGGAGCGAAACTGATCTGCCAACAGTCATAAAACACAAGGTACATGATATTTGATATTGAGTTGACAGAAACTGAATATATTAATAATTTGTAAAAATAATACTGTTGTCGGTAGGGGTGCCAACTATCTCTCTCCCAAATGCGGGACAAGATGACGTCCAGAGTGTTTGGAGCTAAAATGTCGGAAAACTCGATTGTCTGGACCTCAACTGTCCGGATAAAACAACGTCGGGGCCTGCAGCGTCCAGGCTTACATCACCCCCACCCCCAAACCCCACCACCCCGGGACTAATACGGAACAAACCAATTTAGCCCAAAATACGGGATGTCCCGGCTAATACGGGACAGTTGGCAACCCTACTGCCAACAGTCACAAAACACTAGATACATGAAACATGAAATTAAAGTGACGAGTGGAAAGGGTTGGGGATGTGCATAGATTTGAAGGTGGGGGGAATGGAGTCAGTCTACCCCACCACAGAAAGGGGAGGAGTTGCACAGTTTGATAGCCACAGGCAAGAGGGCTATCCTGTGGTGGTCTGTACTGCATCATGGTGGAACCAATCTGTTACATAGTGTGTCATTGAGTAGCATCCTCCCCTCCAAGACCACCTCCTATGAATCCACTTCCGCTCCCAGGGCGGAGACAGATGAGTTTGTGAATTCTGATGGTGTCCGCGGCCTTTGCCCTGCTGCTCCAGCACACAACAGCGAAGAAGCTGGCACTGGCTAAAACCGTTTGGTACAACATCAGTTATTTCAACCCACACCACTCAACAAAGTCTTTGACCACACCTCTGCATTCAGCTTCCCTCCCCTCACTGATGCAGCCCACAATTGCAGAGTCATCCAAAAACTTCTGCAGGTGGCAGGAGTCTGAGCTATATCTGAAGTCCGAGGTGTAGATGTTGAACAGGAAGGGAGAGAGTACCGTCCCCTGTGGGGCCCCCGTGTTGCTCACTACCATGTCCGAGACACAGTTCTGTTGCCTGACATTGTGGTCGTCCAGTCAGGTAATTAGTGATGCAGGACACCAATGGTGCATGCACCCGCATCTTCGTCAGTTTGCTGCCTAGCAATGCAGGCCGGATGGTGTCAAGCACTGGAGAAGTTAAAAAAGATGACTCTCACAGTGCTCCCGTCTTCCGGAGACATTTTGGTGTCAAATGTGCAACTGGGGAAGCGAAATAGAAACTGTTTTCTCAAGACAGAAACGTGAACAAAATAAATCGTTTCCAAGGCAGAAGCAATGAAAAAGATTAGAGAAAAATTAATGAAAGAGATAAAGAGCAAAGTAAGAGGCGAGAGATGCAGCCAGTCAGAATCGTGTAAAGTGTAAGCATTTCTGGTGAGATCAAATAAAATGGAAATTTATTGAGAAAGTCAGCGGTGATTCTGTGCAAAGTGAGTCTGAGGGGTAATGGTGGTAAATTGTTGACAGCAGAGTGAGTGAGAAATATTACCAGGTAAGGAAGGCAAGAATTAGACGGGGCCTGAGTGTTGTATTACACTCAGACCGTGCATGCAAAGTGGGACATGGTGCCTGAGAATGTAGTGGATGCAAGAACACTCACACAAGTGAACAAGTATCTGGAAGAGCACTTGAAGCGTTGCAGTGTACAAGGTTATGGAGCAAGTGCTGATATACTGGACTGGTACAGGGGGGCTCTTATTCGTCAGTATGGAGGGCCACATGGGCTGTCTCTACTGCACAATCCCATGAGTCTGTCAGAGTCACTACAGAGGATACAATGAACCTTGCAGAAATGGCTGTAAATCAGGAACTGGAAGTCAGGGGAATCCCTGAAAAATTTCAATCAAAATTGTTATCTAGACAGCTGTTGGAGCTGAGGGCAGCTCTGGGTCGTCTTCTCATCATTCCAGAGTTATTTAAAAAGTTGCTGTTGAGCTGGCATTTTTATTTTTTTTCCAAATATTCCCAGATTAGGGGCAGTATCCTTCCGGCAACAACAAAGAGAACAATTCCATACCAACAAATGTGGAGGGGGTGGGGGGGGGAAGCAGGAAACACCAGGCAAGTGATCTCAACCACCTGTCACAGGAAAATGTGTCGGAAAGAACTGCAGGATTAAATCGAAGATAGATATTTCTCAATGCGAAACGTCACCCATTCCTTCTCTCCAGCGATGCTGCCTGTCCCGCTGAGTTACTCCAGCATTTTGTGTCACAGGAAAATGTCAGCTGCTATTATTAAAGAGATAACATGACACTCGAGTAAAACTCAAGGCATTTGGGCAAAGTTAACAAGATGCTGAAAGGGAATCCAGTTTTGAACATTTTGACCACTGAAAGTGACCATCAGGATGAGGGAACCTGGGTCCACAAGAGATATTTGGGCTCTCAAGAGTCAAGGACGTTTAATTGTCACTAGACCAAGTGGAACGTTGGGCCCAAACCTCTCCTGCATTGGTGCAGCACCCTCTCCTCCCCCCTCCCCTCTCCTCCCCACTCCCCCCTTCCTCCTCACCTCTGCCTCCCCCTCTCCCCTCCCCACCCTCCCCTCTCCCCCACTCCTCCCCCTCCTATCCTCATCCCTCCCTCCCTCCCCCAACCCCCCTTCCTCCTTCCTACCCTTTCCTCCCCTCGCTCCCCCCCTTCTCCTCCCACCCACTCAACCCCTCTTATCCTCCCTCCTTTTCCCCTTCCCTCCCTAGGAGATAGATTTAAACTTTTTAAATGTGAATAACTTAAAAAATATAACACCTATTTCAATTAAACTTCTTCCACTAGCACCAGATGGTGAGTAAGGTGGGCCTAAAACTGCCGCGCTATCGTGTACCGTTCTGGCTGTAGTTCAGGAACAAACAAACGAGAGTTTTTGTATATAGATATGTACCCGCAATAGAACAATGGCATTCACACTTGCTGCAGCTTCAAATGTCATTTAACACCTTAGCACACAGATCATAATTATCAATTAAACATACATTAAATTTGTAACCGCATTACTCGGTAACCAAAATTGTGCAACAACGGAAATCCATAATGCAGCTAAAAACATGGTGCACAGCAGATCACAGCTGAGGTTAGTATTGTGTCCTGTTCAAAAGCACGATAATTACTGGGAAGGAGCTGTTCTTGAACCTGATGACCATGATTTTCAGACTCCTGCACCTTCTTTCTGATGGCAGGGGTGAATTGTGAGCACAGCCAGGGTGGAGTGGTTTTATTATATTAGCTGCCTTTAAAGCAGTGCTTTCTCTGGATCCCTCTGATGGTGGAGAGGTCAGCACATGTGAGTGACCTGGTCGTGTCTACCTCTCTCTGTAGTCTCCTTCGTACATGGGCCTTTGAGTTGCCAAACCAGACCGTGATGCAACAGTACGCTTCTGTACACCTGTAAAAGTTCAATAAAGTATTTGTCAACAACCTGAATTGCTCAATATTTTTAGGAAGTAGAGGAAGGAATTAAAGAAGTATATATCATGTGTAGATAGCTGGGATGAAGCAAATCTCTTGGGGAGTGCAAGTGATGTAGAAATACTCTTACGTCGAAAATCAGAAGAGCAAAAAGAGGACACGAGATATCTTTGGCAGAGAAGGTTATGGAGATAACCTGGGAATTATTTAAGCATATTGAAAGGCAACGAAGGAGAGATTAGGGTCCCTGAAGGATCAATGTAGAATGCTATATTGGCAGCCATTGAGAAAGTCGCATAAACTGGGGAATTCAGGGAGGAGAACAGTGATGTCTGCAAACATGTCCCATGTTTAGAGGCATAGATAAGGTCGACATTCAAAACTTTTTTCCCAGGTTGCAAATGAACAGTACTCATGGGAATAGCTGTAAGTTGAGAGGGGGGAAGTATAAAGGAGATATGCGGGGCAAGTGTTTTTACACAGAGTGGTGGGGGCCTTGATTGCATTGTCTGGGGAGGTGGTGGAGGCAGGTACAATAGTGGTGTACAAGAGGCTTTTAGATAGGCACACAAATGTGCAGGGAATAGAGAGGTATGGATCATGTACAGGCAGTGGAGATTAAGGGCTTTGTGGCCAAGTTTGCGGATGATACGGAAATATGTGGAAAGGCGGGTAGTGTAGCTTAGAACACATCAGTATAATATGGCTCGGGAGGAACTGCAGATGCTGTTTTAAATCGAAGATAGACACAAAATGCTAGAGTAACTCAGGCGGGCAGGTAGTGGTACAGGCTGGTGGCTTCCTCAGCACAGGGTGAATTTTCTGGCGTGGCCCCTGCGTTGCTCCCAGTTTCCTGGAGCTGGGGCCCATTGGCCACTGCACTGCTCCTGGTATCCCGGAGCTGGGGCCCATTGGCCACTGCACTGCTCCCAGTTTCCTGGAGCTGGGGCCCATTGGCCGTTGTGCCGCTCCCGGTCTCCCAGAGCTGTGGCCCATTGGCCGTTGTGCCGCTCACGGTCTCCCGGAGCAGGGGCCCATTGGCCGCTGCACTGCTCCCATTCTCCTGGGGCTGGGGCCCATTGGCACTGCTCCCAGTCTCCTGGGGCTGGGGGGCAACAGACACGTTCTTCCTCTTAACTTCCTCCTCCCCCGTTTTCTTCCTCTGCCTCTGCTTCCGTTGTCGGCTCCTCCCGGTTGTCTCATCCTCCGACGCGGAGAGGTTGCTGGCCTCGTCCTGGGAGAGGACTCTTTTTTGGGACTTGCTTGCCCCCTCCGGCTTTTTCTCTGTACGCACAGCCTTCAACGTTTTCCTCGACTGTACCACCTTCCATTCCTCCTCTTCCTGTTCCCCCTCTTCCATCGACTCACCCTCGTGGGCAGGGGCCTGGGGGGCTCTGTCCTGCGGTTGGGGGCTCGAGGTGGTCGCGCTGTCATCGCCCCTGCCCTCCTTTCCTTTTTGGGCTTTTGCCGTGGTAGGAGACGTCTCGTCCACCCTGGGGGTGCTGGCAGCGGCCCCTCTTATCGCCTGTGCATACGTGCCTGCTCTTTTTGGGCAGGCCCTGTAAAGGTGGCCTGCCTCCCCACACAGGTTGCAGCTCTTACTCTCTTTGCAGTCCCTTGTCTCGTGGCCTTCTAGTTTGCAGTTTCTGCAGACGACTGTCCTGCATTCTGCCGCCACGTGCCCAGGTTTGTTGCATTTCCTGCACACCCTGGGCTGCCCCGCGTACGTCGTGTAGCCCCGGTTCCCTCCGATGGCCAACACCGAGGGAGGGTGGATGATAAATCCCTTCCCGTCCACCCTCAGCTTCACCTTTACTTGCCTCTTGCTCGTCCAGATCCCGAACAAGTCCTTTATGTCCACACAGTTCCCGGCCCCTTCGACGTAGCGCGCAAGGAAGGTGAGGACATCCACGACGGGCACATGTGGGTTGAACATGTGCACCGTGATCATCCATTCCCTCTGGGTGGGGAGGGTGAAGAGCGGCTGCACCTTCAGGAGCGACAGCGGGGCTTCGTTCCCCTTCTCCCGGAAGTCCTGCAGCAACTTCTGCCATCTCGCCGGGTTCTGGAAGGTAACGTCGAAATATCCGTTACCTGGGAAGTCCTGGAGGCAGAAGATGTCCCCGGCCTTGAATCCACAGGCCTCCAGCAGCACCTTCTTGGTGAAGAGGTCCCTTGAGAAAGGGATCCCCTCCCTGAGGTCCTTCACCGATACACGCAGGGTATTCCGGATACCCTGTCCTCCAGCTCCACTTGCTGCTGCCATCCCACCTGGATAAGGGTGTTAGGTTGGTTACCCAACCAGCATGGATCCACCCCTAAACCAGCCTCGTGCTCCTGACCTCCGCTCCTCGTCACTGATTCACGCCTCAATACAGATACTGCTTTTATACTGTTCTTATAAGAACATTAGGTTGTGCAAGAACAGATACTACACTTGATCTTAGCCAAAAGGCCGACTGGCCCACTGCAGACTGCAGGAGTACGTGCTGACGGACGCACTGAAGCTCGGTGCAGCCAACGCTAAGGCCCTGTGGGGGAGGACCACAGTCTAGGGTCCTTCCGCTGCTGGACATGGGGGGGCAGGGTGTGGTGGAGAGAGACGCCCCTCCAAAAAAGGGATACTGGGTAAATGTCTAAATGTAAGTAAATGTCTAAGTGAATGTCTGTACCAAATGTAACCTCCGGAAATGTCGGATGGGCTTGTTTAAGAATATGTTTTGTGAATGATATTTATTATTTGAATAAAGTATTTTTTGATCCAGGCCGTGCTGTTGCCCAAGAAAACCAGCGCAACCTCTGGCACTAAGAGCAAATAGATCAGCGAAACGTCAATCTAACGACCCAAAGGTTCTTTTCAGAGCCACTCACAGTGTCTGTCGAAGGGCTGAGTACCGGCTGGGGTGGGCGGTTTCCGTTCAGTCGATACGTTCACGTATGAAACAACCGGATCTACTCACGTTCCCCTTTGCGTCCCGCCAACTCCCATGAATAAAGCCAACATCTGCCCCGCACAAAGCGATCCGCTTCTGTCCGGCTTCCTCCACAGTCCACATTCTCCTCTCCGTCAGTTACACGGAGCTCTCACCCAACGGGATCAGTGAGAGGGGAGCAGGGTAATTTCAGAAAAGCCGATGTTTCTAGAACATCAATCCGTGGAGGGAAAATTTAACCTACATACCGTCACCATCTGCGTGACGACTCCCAAATACTGGGAATAACAACCGGTCACAGCATCTGTGAAGGGAATGAATAGCGGACATTTCGCCGACACGAATCTTTGTCTCCATGGAGCAACGCCTCTCTTCATGACCGAATGCCGCCCAGACTGTTCCGATACCGGACCGGTGTTAAACAGGCGGAGACACCACTCCGCAACAGTACAACCGATCACCAATGTCACAAAATGTTCCTTTACCGGATCATATTGACTGCTGCAGGATTCAATATAATTAGTTGAAAATCTCATCGGCCCCAGTGAACCTTTAACAAATTATAATTAACTAAATCGGGTGGTCACTGCTCTCTCTGTGAGGCTGTGGGCGGCTCTTAGAAGAGCCTTTGTTTTGTGTTCGAATAAAGGGGTAGTTATTTATCCGCCGAACCCGTAGAGAGTGCGGCCCTGGCGTTTCAGAGCGTACACCACATCCATGGCAGTGACCGTCTTGCGCTTGGCGTGCTCGGTGTAGGTGACCGCGTCCCTGATCACATTCTCCAGGAAAACCTTCAGCACCCCGCGGGTCTCCTCGTAGATCAGACCCGAGATCTGCTTGACCCCGCCACGCCGAGCCAGGCGGCGGATGGCTGGCTTGGTGATGCCCTGGATGTTATCGCGGCACTTTTCGGTGCCGCTTTGCTCCGCCTTTGCCCAGACCTTTGCCCCCTTTCCCTCGGCCAGACATGATGCTGCTTCACTCGAGTCGCTGCTCAGTGACAATCTCGCTGTTGCTGTCTCCTTTTATACACAGCGCCTCGACCTGCCGGGAAAATGCAGAGGAGGAGAAAAGGCAGAATCATTGTGACAGGCAGAAAGAGGGACGCCTCTCATCTTCCAGCTCCGCCCTCCGTTTTCTTTAACCGCCAATTTCCAACCGTCAATAAACAATACAATTTAAATTTAGCGTTCCCGCCAATCCCCATGTTGAACTGGTCGAAATAAGGAACTGCAGATGCTGATTCATACGAAAGATGGACACAAAGTGCTGGAGTAACCAGCATCTCAAGAGAAAAGGGATAGGTGATGTTTTTGCTCGGGACCCTTCTTCAGCCTGAAATTGGGGAGGGGGTGTGGGGGAAATTGAGGAGGCAGTGGAGAGGGCATGGAAAGTTGGAGGTGAGAAAAGACCGAGACAAATCAGGGCCAGCAACAATTTACCTTTCCACTTGCAGCAACAGCAACTGATGTTTAGCTTGTGGAGGGATGTGAATGGTTAATTCTCTGCGTTTAAATGACTTCTACCAACACTCTCCTCCCCTCCCCCTTTGCCCCCATCACCCTCTAGTCGTTTAACCAGATCCACAGTTTTCCCCATTGTATCCCTCTTGGGATCGCACCTTCCTTAGCCACAACTTTGCAACAAGGTCCAGAGCAGTTGGGAAGGTGGGACTAGGAAGGGCAGATGGCAAATAAGAGATGTTGCATTTTGGCCTGTGAAACAATGGACACGACTTGCACGTAAATGGTAGGACCCTGAAGTGTGTTGCAGAACACAGAGATCTGGGTGTGCAGGTGTATGGCTCCCTGAAAATGGTCAGTCAGGTGGACAGCGCGGTGTAGGCTGTGTTTGGCATGTTCTGTTCTCTCTCCCCCTCAATCCTCCTCCTCGGTGATTTCAACATCCATATGGACTCCACAATAACCGCTGACTTCACTGAAATACTCAACTGCTTTAACCTCACTCAACACGTCAATTTTCCCACCCATAACCATGGGCACATTCTGGACCTTGTCTGCTCCACTGGACTAAATCTACATCACCTCTCTGGCTCCGACCCCACCCTCTCTGATCACTTAGCCATCACCATGTCTGTCAACATTCCCACCCCAGCTCCAAAGCAAAAACGCAAAATCAACTTCCGTAAGCTGAACTCTGTTTCACCTACCTCGCTCTCATCCTCCCTCTCTGAAATAATGTCCACCTCTCCCTTCGTTGACCTCCACCGCCCCTCTGACCTCACTGACTACTACAACCGCACTCTCTCCTCCTGCCTCGACCAGCTTGCACCTATAAAAACCAAAACAGTTTCCTTCACCCACTCTGCTCCCTGGTTTACCCCTGAACTCCGCGTGATGAAAACTCATGCCCGCCAACTTGAAAGACTCCGCAACAAAACAGGTCTCACAATTCACTCCCAAGCCTACAAAGACCACATGCAGCACTACAAAGATGCCCTCTCCCGCGCCCACTCCACCTACTACTCTCAAATAATTCACTCTGGCTCCGGAAACCCAAAAACACTTCTTTACAATAAACAAACTCCTCAGCCCCCTGGACACCATCTCCCAATCATTCACAGTTGACAAATGCACCACTTTCCTTTCATTCTTCCAAAGCAAAATAGACAACATCTACAGCACCTTAACCACCAACGCACCTGCTCCCCCTCAAACCACCTGCCCCCCTTATCCTGTCAGCCCCTGCCTCAATTCTCCCCAATCTCCACCACCGACCTCTCTGACCTCTTCACAGGAATAAAAACTGCCACCTGCTCTCTGGACCCCATCCCCTCCAGCTTTGTCAAGGCCTGCCTTCCTGCTCTCTCTCCACTTATCACTGCAACAATAAACTCCTCCCTGTCCACTGGCATCGTCCCGCCATCCCTCAAAATCGCTGCTGTCACCCCCATTCTGAAAAAACCTGGTCTAAACCCTGACACCCCAAACAACTTCAGACCAATCTCCAACCTACCCTTTCTGTCCAAAGTTTTGGAACGTGCTGTAGCTTCCCAACTCAAATACCACCTCTCTACCAATAACCTGTATGAAACTTTCCAATCCGGATTCCGCTCAAACCACTGTACTGAAACTGCGCTCCTCAAAATCACAAACAACATTCTCCTCTCCTCCGACGCTGGCAACCTCAACATCCTCATCCTACTTGACCCCAGCGCCGCCTTTGACACCATAAATCACTCCATTCTCCTCACCCGACTTGAAACCTCCCTTAACATCACCGGCACAGCCCTATCCTGGTTCAAATCTTACCTCTCTGACAGACACCAGTTCATCTCCATTAACAACTGTAAATCCCCCACCGCTCCCCTCCCCCAAGGTGTCCCCCAAGGCTCAGTCCTTGGCCCCCTCCTCTTCATCCTCTACCTGTTCCCCCTTGGTCAATTAATCCGCCGTCATGGTCTCAACTTCCACTGCTTCGCCGATGATATCCAGCTCCTCATCTCCACCAAGTCAATCTCCCCCACCACACACTCTACACTGACAAACTGCATCACTGAAATAAAATCTTGGCTTCAATCAAATTTCCTCAATATCAATTGCAACAAATCTGAAATCATCATCATTGGTCCAAAAACGCTCACCAAATCCACCCAAAACTTCATCCTCAACATTGATGGTCTCCCAGTATCCACCTCACCTCACATCCGGAATCTTGGAATCATCTTTGATCAAGCCCTCTCCTTCGACAAACACATCAAACACATCACAAAGACAGCCTTCTTCCACCTCAAAAACATTGCCCGTCTCCGTCCATCCCTCTCCTCCACAGCTGCAGAAACCCTCATCCACGCCTTCATCACCTCCCGTCTGGACTACTGCAACAGCCTCCTCTATGGCGCACCCTCAAAAATCATCAGTAAACTTCAATACATTCAAAACTCCGCTGCCCGTCTACTCACCCACACCCCGATCCGTGACCATATCACCCCCGTCCTTTATAAACTCCACTGGCTCCCCATCCCCCAGAGAATCCAGTACAAAATCCTCCTCATAACCTACAAAGCCCTCCATAACCTGGCCCCATCCTACCTGACCGACCTCCTCCACAAGCACACTCCCACCTGCACCCTCCGCTCTGCTGCTGCCAATCTCCTATCCCCCCACATCCGGACCAAACTCAGATCCTGGGGGGACAGGGCTTTCTCCATCGCTGCTCCCACCCTATGGAACTCACTACCCCAAAACGTTAGAGACTCCTCCACACTCACCACATTCAAAACATCGCTGAAGTCTCACCTGTTCAGTACTGCCTTCAACCACTGAAGGTCACCTCACCTTCTGTCTCCTTTCTCTGTTCGTTTATTTATTTACTTATTTATCTATTTATTAATTTCCCTATGTTCTCTAAATCTCTGTAAAGCGTCTTTGAGTATATGAAAAGCGCTATATAAATAAAATACATTATTATTATTATTATTATTTACTTCACTGGGAAGGATAGAGTACAAATGTTGCCACATCATCATGCAGCTGAGCAAGTCGTTAGTTTTAGAGGGATTTGGGCCAAATGTAGGTAAAAGGGACCAGCACAATATGCCAACTTAGTTGGCATGGACAAGGTTTCCATGCTGCACAGCTCTATGACTTTATGACTGGTATTTAAACGATGATAGATGACTGGCACTCACTGTGTGACCTAAAAAGATTTAAGGTTATTATTATTGTCACGTGCACCAACGGGAAACAATAATACTCCCCTGCACTGTACTGTAGGGAGACTGTGTGACCATCACACAGCACAATAATATAAAGACAAGGAACCTCAAACTGCTCTGTGGGGCAACAGATTTCCAACACCAACCCCTCTGCTGCACAGATAAAGACAGGAATACCCCCTGCACGACACTGTGAAATCACAGCCCAGTACAGACCACACAGCCTGTGGACAGAGAGCTTTGCACCAGCCACTCCCAACACTGTAAGGGCACAGACCACACAAACCACCTCAGGACTGCATGGAGACTGCCCAGTACAGCACCAGCACTGACAGTAGGGAGATGGACAAAGGGAATCCAACCACAGTCCTGCAGGGACACAGATTGGTGTGATCTCAGACTGTAACGCATAGGACTGTAACTCCCTGGGATGGCAGGACTTACATATGAGGAAAGACTGGATAGACTGGGCTTGTACTCGCTGGAATTTAGAAGACTGAGGGGGGATCTTATAGAAACATATAAAATTCTTAAGGGGTTGGAGAGGCTAGATGCGGGAAGATTGTTCCCGGTGTTGGGGGAGTCCAGAACCAGTGGTCACAGCTTAAGGATAAGGGGGAAGTCTTTTAGGACCGAGATGAGAAAACATTTCTTCACACAGAGAGCGGTGAGTCTGTGGAATTCTCTGCCACAGAAGGTAGTTGAGGCCAGTTCATTGGCTATATTTAAGAGGGAGTTAGATGTGGCCCTTTTTGCTAAAGGGATCAGGGGGTATGGAGAGATGGCAGGTACAGGTTACTGAGCTGGATGATCAGCCATGATCATATTGAATGGCGGTGCAGTCTCGAAGGGCCGAATGGCCTACTCCTGCACCTATTTTCTATGTTTCTATGTTTCTATGTAACACGGCATTCAATATCATCATCCCCTCCAAACTGGTTACCAAGCTCAGGGAACTGGGTCTCTGCACATCCATATGCAACTGCATCAAATTCCTGGGCATGCACATTTCTGAACATCTGTCCTGGCCCGAGCACATTGATGCAATCATAAAGAAAGTATATCAATGTTTATACTTCTAAGATTCAGGAAATTCAGTATGTTAACAAACACATTATTGAACTTCTACAGGTGTATAGTAGAGAACATATTGACTGGTTGCACCATGGCCTGGTTCAGGAACTTGAAACGCCCAGGATCAAAGATGATTGCAAAAATGGATGAACACTGCCCACTCCATAGGCACAAAAAGCTGGAGTAACTCAGTGGGACAGGCAGCATCTCTGGAGAGAAGGAATGGGTGACGTTTCGGGTCGAGACCCTTCTTCAGACTGGTTAAGGACAATGGAAACGAGAGATATAGACGGCGATATGGAGGTAAAGAATAATGAATGAAAGATATGCAAAAAAGTAACAATGATAAAAGAAACAGGCCATTGTTAGCTGCTTATAGGGTGAAAATGAAAAACTAATGCAACTTGGATGGGGGAGGGATAGAGAGAGAGAGAGGGTATCTCAGGGCTACTTGAAGAGAGAAACATAGAAAAATAGATGTAGGAGTAGGCCATTCGCCCTTCGAGCCAGATCAATGTGATCATGGCTGATCATCTAAAATCAGTACCCCGTTCCGGCTTTCTCTCCATGTCCCTTGATTCCTTCAGCCCTGAGAGCTAAATCTAACTCTCTCTTGAAAACATCCAGTGAGTTGGCCTCCACTGCCTTCTGTGGCAAGGAATTCCACAGATTCACAACTCTCTGGCCGAAAAAGTTTTTCCTCATCTCAGTCCTAAATGGTCGCCCCCTTATTCTTAAACTGTGACCCCTGGTTCTGGACTCTCCCCCCCCTCCCCCTCATCGGGAGCATTTTTCTGCATCAAGCCTGTCCAATCCCTTAAGAATTTTATATGTATCTACAAGATCCCGTCTCATCCTTCTCAATTCCAGTGAATACAAGACCAGTCAACCCATTCTTTCATCATATGTCTGTCCCTCCCTCTGGGAATTAATCTGGTGAACCTTCTCTGCAGTCCCTCAATAGCATTAATGTCCTTCCTCAAATAAGACATAAATTGCACACAATACTCCAGGGTTGGTTTCACCAGGGCCCTGTACAACCTGCTTGCTCCTAACTCAAATCCTCTCGCAATGAAGGCCAACAGATTTCTTCACTGCCCGTTGTACCTGCATGCTTACTTTCAGTGTTTGATGTACAAGCACACCCGGGTCGTGTTGCACCTCCCCTTTTCCGAATCTGACACCATTCCGATAATAATCTGCCTTCCTGTGCACCACCAAAGTGGATAACCTCACATTTATCCACATTATACTGCATCTGCCCACTCACCCAACCTATCCAAGACACCCTGCAGCCTCATAGCATCCTCCTGGCAGCTCACACTGCCGCCCAGCTTTGTGTCATCCGCAAACCTGGAGATGGCACATTTAATTCCCTCGTCTAAATCATTAATATATATTGTAAATAACTGGGATCCCAGCACCGAACCTTGCAGCACCCCACTGCCTGCCATTCTGAAAAGGACCCGTTAATTACTAATCTTTGCTTCCTGTCGGTCAACCAGTTCTCTATCCATGTCAATACCCTAACCCCAATACGATGTGCTCTAAATTTGCACACTAATCCCTTGTGTGGGACCTTGTCAAAGGCTTTTTGAAAGTCCAGTTACACCACACCCACTGGCTCTCCGTTATCCATTCTACTTGTTACATCCTCAAAAAAATCCAGAAGATTAGTCAAGCATGATTTCCCCATCATAAATTCATGCTGACTTTGACCTATCCTGTTACTGCTTTCCAAATGCGCAGATATAACATCTTTAATAATCAACTCAAGCATCTTCCCCACTACCGATGTTAGGCTAAGTGATCTATAATTTCGTTTTCTCTCTCTCTCCTTCTTAAAGAGTGGAGTTACATTGGCCACCCTCCGGTCCACAGGAACTGATCGAGAGTAGAAAGAACATTGGAATATTGTTTATCAATGCATCCACGATTTCTAGGGACACCTACTTGAGTACTCTGGGATGTAGACCATCAGGCCCTGGGGATTTATTTGCCTCCAGTCCCAACAGTCCTAACACCATTTCCTGACTAATGTGGATTCTCTTCAATTCCTCCCTCCCACTAGATCCTCCGTCCCCTAGTATTTCTGGGAGATTGGTCCTGTCTTCACCAAGGAAGACACAAATAAAGTACTCATTTAACTGTTCTGCCATTTCCTTGTTTCCCATTTTAAATTCACCTGTCTCTGATTGTAAGGGACCTACATTTGTCTTCACTAATCTTTTCCTTTTTACACATCCAAAGAAGCTTTTACAGTCAGTTTTTATATTCCCCGCAAGCTTTCTTTCTTGTGTAGGAAAGAACTGCAGATACTGGTTTAAATCGAAGGTAGACACAAAATGCTGGAGTAACTCAGCGGGTCAGGCAGCATCTCTGGACAGAAGGAATGGGTGACGATTCGGGTCGAAACCCTTCTTTAGACTGATGTTAGGTGAGGGGGTGGGAGAAAGATAGAATGTAGTCGGAGACAGTAAGACTAGTGTTTTTTTCTTTCATGCTCTTTTCCTCCCTTTTAATTAACCCCTTTCTCCTCCTCTATTGTGTTCTAAATTTCTCCCAGTCCTCCAGTTTGCTGCTTCCTCTGGCCAATTCATATGCCTCTTCCTTGGATTTAACACTTCCCTTGATTTCCCTTGTGAGCCACTGTTGAGCCGCCCTCCCCGTTTTATTTTCTCACCAGACAGGCATGAACATTTTTTGGAGTTCATCCATGCGGTCTTATAAATCTTTGCCATTGCATCTCCACTGTCAACCTTAAGTATAATTTGCCTGATTATCCAAGCCAATTCCCATCTCGTACCATCAAAGTCCCCTTTCTTCAAGTTCAGGACCCCAGTCTCTGAATTAACCGTCTCACTATCCATCCTAATGCAGAATTCCATCATATTTTATTTATTTTCATATTTCATATTTCAGATACAGCGCGGAAACAGGCCTTTTCGGCCCACCAAGTCCGCACCGCCCAGTGATCCCCGCACATTAACACTATCCTACACACACTAGGGACAATTTTTACATTTACCCAGTCAATTAACCTACATACCTGTACGTCTTTGGAGTGTGGGAGGAAACGGAAGATCTCGGAGAAAACCCACGCAGGTCACGGGGAGAACGTACAAACTCCTTACAGTACAGCACCCGTAGTCAGGATCGAACCTGAGTCTCCGGCGCTGCATTCGCTGTAAAGCAGCAACTCTACCGCTGCGCTACCGTGCCGCATATTATGATCACTGTTGCCCAAGGGGCTTTGCACAACAAGATCGCTAACTAATCCTTCCTCATTATACAATACCCGGACTAGGATGACCTGCCCTCTAGTCGGTTCCTCAACATGTTGGCTTAAACAACCATCTTGTGTACATTCCAGGAAATCCTCCTCCTCAGCGATGTTACCAATTTGGTTGGCCCAATCTATATGTAGATTAAAGTCACCCATGATGTCTGCTGTACCTTTACTACACGCATCCCTAATTTCCTGCTTTATGCAACCCCCAACCTCCCTGCTGCTGTTTGGTGGTCTGTCTACAACTCCAACAAGCATTTTCTGCCCTTGGCTATTTCGCAGTTCTACCTATATCGATTCTACAACATCCAAGCTAATGTCTCTCCTTGTGATTGCATTCATCTCCTCTTTAACCAGCAATGCCACCCCATGTCCTCTTCCTTTCTATCTATCCTTCCTGAATATTGAATACCCCTGCATGTTTAGCTCCCAGCCTTGGTCACCTTCAAGCCATGTCTCCGTAATTTCAACCAGCCCGCCTGAACCTACCTGATCTCCTCGTTGCCGGACACTTTAATTCTCCTTCCCATTCCTACACAGACCTTTCTGTCCTTGGTCTCCTCCATTGTCAGAGTGAGGCTAAACGCAAATTGGAGGAACATCATCTCATATTTCGATGGGGCAGCTTACATCTCAGTGGTATGAATAGTGATTTCCCTCACTTCAGGTAGCCCCGTCATTCCCTCTCTAACCCTCCCCCACCCAAGTCACACTAGCTTCTCATTTTCACCCTACAAACAGCTCACAATGGTCTGTTTGCTTTATCATCATTACCTTTTTGCATGTCTTTCATTCATTGATCTTTATCTCTCCATTTCACAGTTTCCCTTATCCCTAACCAATCTGAAGAAGGGTCTCGACTCGAAACATCACCTATTCCTTCTCTCCAGAGATGCTGCCTGTCCCACTAAGTTACTCCAGCTTTTTGTGTCAATCTTCCGTTTAAACCAGCATCTGTAGTTCCTTCTTCCACACTGCCCAGTCCATAACAGCTACTGACCTCCCCACTGTCAAAGTGATCTAGCGGAGTCGCAGGCTCATGAAGGCAACCAGCATCATCAGAGACCAACATCAACCTTGCCATGCACTCATTTCACCAATGTCATTGGCAAGGTGGTTTCGGAGATGGAAAAGTCTAACGTCCAGGTTTTGGACCAGGTTATTCCCAACATCATCTGGCTATTACACACTACAAACTCCAAATAAGCCCCATAGCTACATTGACTTGGGACAATTAATTTTGGCTTTGCACTATTATTGTTCTTTTTATCTACTGAACTTCACAGTTGTCGGTTATTATGACGTTTGCACAGTATAATGTTTACATATCCGTTTTGCTGCTGCAGGAAAGAATTTCACGAATATATTCCTTTATTCGTCCCACACCGGGGAAATTTACAGGATACAGTATCTGACAATAAAACACTCTTGACTTGACTCTTGAGGACACAGGCCCTTACAACACGGGCCGTTGCACTGTGAAGACACAGTCCTTTACAACACGGGCCGTTGCACTGTGAGGACATAGGCCTTTACAACACGGGCCGTTGCACTGTGAGGACACAGGCCCTTACAACACGGGCCGTTGCACTGTAGGATTTTGCAATATAACATATATATAACAACTACAGCATGGAAACAGGCCTGTCCGGCCCTACCAGTCCACGCCGACCATTCTCCCTGACCTAGTCTCATCTACCTGCACTCAGACCATAACCCTCCAATCCCCTCCTATCCATATACCTATCCAATTTACTCTTAAAGATACAGGCCAACAAACAAAACACCAGTGGATTTTACGGGTACAGGCATTTAAATACCCACATTGCATGGACTTTGTATCTCCCAGCATGATGCAGACACAGGTGTCACCATCAGACCACTGTATGAGCTGCACTACGAGGACAGAGAATATACAAACCACAGTCCTGCAGCTTGAGGGTACAACCAAATAAATATCGCACACTGCATTGCGGAGAAACAGTCAGCAGTGGACAATAAGGACAATCAACTTTGCAGCACTGAGAACTTCACAAGAAGATCTATAAATACACATAGCACTGTAGAGAGCACACAAATCTGTTCATACCCAGCACAGAATTACATGGTTGATCATTGCAACATCCACAATATTAACTGGATTCCCTTTGTGTGAAGGATCAGGGGTAGGGTTTTTAAAAGTGCATCAAGGAGAATGTTTGTTTCAGTACATTAATTGTCTCACTGGGGATGGGGCATTGCCTGTCCCAATCCCAGGCAATGAGGCTGGGGAAGTGGATAAAGTGTCAGTGTGCAATCACTTTTGGGATAGTGAGGGCAACTCAAAGTTTCAAAGTAGTTATGGAAAAAGAAGTATTGTCTGGAAATGAAGTGTCTGAATTGGCGAAAGGACCATTTCATTATCATTATAAAGAACCTGGCAAATGTGGATGGGGAGAAGTGACTTGCAGGGAAATGTACATGTACAGAGAAGTGGGAGTTGTTTCAGAGTTCATGGCCAACATGCTCCATTGAGGCAGAAAGTCCAGGGATTCCTGAATCTCGAGGGATGTTGAGGGATTGATTACATGAATTAAGAAAAGTAGCAAAGAGAGAAGTGGTTCACATGGACATCAAACAGCCTTTGACAAGGTCCCGCGCAGAGACTTCATGAATGGAGAGAGGGGGCTGGGGAGAGGTTCACTAGGTTGATTCCCGGAATGGCGGGACTGTCGTATGTTGAAAGGCTGGAGCAATTAGGCTTGTATACACTGGAATTTAGAAGGATGAGGGGGGATCTTATTGAAACATAAGATAATTAGGGGATTGGACACATTAGAGGCAGGAAACATGTTCCCAATGTTGGGGGAGTCCAGAACAAGGGGCCACAGTTTAAGAATAAGGGGTAGGCCATTTAGAACGGAGATGAGGAAGAACTTTTTCAGTCAGAGAATGGTGAAGGTGTGGAATTCTCTGCCTCAGAAGGCAGTGGAGGCCAGTTCGTTGGATGCTTTCAAGAGAGAGCTGGATAGAGCTCTTAAGGATAGCGGAGTGAGGGGGTATGGGGAGAAGGCAGGAACGGGGTACTGATTGAGAGTGATCAGCCATGATCGCATTGAATGGCGGTGCTGGCTCGAAGGGCTGAATGGCCTACTCCTGCACCTATTGTCTATTGTCTATTGAGAAAAATTAAGAAGGGAAAGAGGAATCTGGAAAATTAGTGGCAGCTCAGATCAAGGAAAATTTCAAGAAGATTGCTAGGTAGATTATGAGCAAAAGTGTTACCAGGGAAAGAATCAGGCCTGTTTGTTCTCACCTGTGTTCACTTAAAATTCATTGTGGCAGGAGATTTTAAGTATGAAGTGAATTTCTGGAGAACACTCAGATATCTTAGCAGGCACAAAGGTCGATAATTCCCCAAAACTACTTTGTTGGGCATGGAGATGATTACTGGGGCACTGACGGGGAGATTTAAATCTTTACTGGCAACAGCTGAGATGCTAATTGACTGGAAGACAACAAATGAGGCACCTTTATTCAGGAAAGGCAACAGGGATAAGCCAGACAATAACAAGCTAGTTAGTCTTGGGTCAGTTGTGTGGGAACAATTAGATAAAGCTTTGAGTGACGGGAATAATCTGCACTTGGCAGGGATTGTTCAGTAACACTGATTTGCTGGTGGGAGATCCCATCTGACTAATGTAATGGAGATTTATAAAAAAGTAACTAAATAAATTGACGATGGCTGTTTGGTGGATGTGGTTCACACAGACCTCAGACAGGCATTTGACAAGGTCCCAAACAGAAGGCTGGTCCAAAACATTAGACCCATGGTATTCAAAGTAATATGGCCAAAAGTACCCAAAAGTAGCTTGATGATAAGAGATGGAAGGTGATGGTGGAAGGTTACTTTTGTGATTAAAATTCTGTCAGCAGTGGTGTACCACAGGGATCAGTGCTGGGTCCCTTGATGTTTGCATCTTATTTAACAATTCAGATGCAAATACAGGAGGCACGGTTGACAGGTTTGTAGATAACCCTGCTGGTTTTGTTGACATTGAGCAGTACAGTCTAGGACAATAAAATATGGATCAGCTGGTAAATTGACAAATGGAACATAATCCTGATAAATGTGAGGTGAAGCATTTGCCAGCGTTAAACAAGAGTCATATGTACTCTGAGGAGATATTGTGGAATAAAGAGATCTTGATGGGCTTGCAAAATACTCCTGAACGTGGCGGCACAGTTAGGATGAGTGGTGAAGAAGTTCTGTGGGATATTTGTCTTCGTCAGAACACACGTTTTACTAGAATCTTTTAAAACTTTGGTAAGGGCACAGCTGGAACAGTGTGGACTTTTCTGGTGCTGTATTGTAGGAAGAACGAGAATACACTGGAGAGGAGATTCACCAGGATGTTCACTGAGGTGGAATCATTCCGTTATAAGGAGAGACTGGACAGGCTGGGCTTGATTTCCTTGGAGCAGTGGAAGCTAACCAGGTGAAGATGAATAAGATTGTGTGTGATCATTGTGTACTCCTACCTGGTTTAACTTTCAAAATGCATCACTACACACTTGTCCAAATTAAATTACATTGCCATTCCCATGCCCGCTTTCCCAGTTGATCAGTCTTCAGTTGTAAACATACATACCCTTCTTCACTCTCCACTCTACCATAAACTGTGGAGAGAGCTGTAAACTTGATAATTATGCGACTTATTTATGGTAATATGCATGACACACAACAGCAACCAACATTGATCCCTGCAGCATCTAAAAAGAGAAGAACATAGAACAGCGCAGGAACAGGCCCAAATGATTCCAACTATGGGTATTGTCTGTACAGAGTTTCTACGTTCTCCCCATGACCGTGTGGATTTTAATCAAAATCTTTGGTTTCCTCCCACTCCAAAGACGTACACAGGTATGAAGGTTAATTGGCTTGGCTTGGTGTCTGTGCAAATTGTCCTTAGTGTGCAGGGATCGCTGGCCAGTGCAGACTTGGTAGGCCGAAGGGCCTATTGCCATGCTGTATCTCTAAACTAAACAAACATGGCAAGACCACATGTGGAGTATTGTGTGCAGTTTCGGTTCCCTAATTTGAGGAAGGACATCCTTGTAATTGAGGCAGTACAGCGTAGGTTCACGAGATTGATCCCTGAGATTACGCGACTGTCATATGAGGAAAGATTGAAAAGTCTAGGCTTGTATTCACTGGAGTTTAGAAGGATGAGAGGGGATCTTATAGAAATATATAAAATTATAAAAGGACTGGACAAGCTAGATGCAGGAAAAATGTTCCCAATGTTGGGCGAGTCCAGAACCAGGGGCCACAGTCTTAGAATAAAGGGGAGGCCATTTAAAACTGAGGTGAGAAGGAACTTTTTCACCCAGAGTTGTGAATTTGTGGAATTCTCTGCCAGAGGGCATTGGAGGCCAAATCATTGGATGGATTTAAGAGAGTTAGATAAACCTCTAGGGGCTAGTGGTCAAGGGATATGGGAGAAGGCAGGCACGGGTTATTGATTGTGGACGATCAGCCATGATCACAATGAATGACAGTGCTGGCTCGAAGGGCCAAATGGCCTCCTCCAGCACCTATTTTCTATGTTTCCATGCCAAGTTTAATTAATCCCCTCTGCCTGCGTGTGATTCATATCCGTGTATATCCAAGTGTCTATCCAAAAGACTCTTAAATGCCACTATTCTATCTGCGTGCACCATCTCCCACGCAGCACATTCCAGGCACCCATACCACCCTGTGCAAAACAGCGGTCACACACATATCGTTTAAACTTTGTGTCTCAAACCTTAAAGCTAAGCCATCTAGTTTATGACAATTTCAGCCAGGGACAAGGATCAGACTATCCACACTTTCTATGCCCCTCCTAATTTTATCTACTTCAACCTCAGCCTCCGATACTCCAGAGAAAACAATCCAATTTTATGCAACCTTGCCTTGGACCTAATGTCTTCTAATCCAGGCAACATTCTGGTAAACTTCTTCTGCACTCTCACCAACATTCCTGTAATGGGGTGACCAGACAATACTCCAAGGCTGCAACATGGGTTCCCAACTCTTACGCAATACACCGACTCACAAAGTATATCATGTGCCGTCTTTACCATACTATCTACTTGTGATCTCACTTTTAGGTTGCTGTAGTGTCCCCCAAAATCCCTCTACATGTCAATGCTTTTGAGGATCCAGACATTAACTGTATACTTTCCCCTAACATTAGACCTAACAAAGTGCAACCCCTTTCATTTGCTCCAATCAAACACCATCTGCCATTTATCCACCATTTCTGCAGCTGATCTGTATCCTGCTGTATACTTTCACAATCATTTTCACTGACCACAACTTCATCAATTTTGGTGTTGTCTCCGAAGTTACGTACCAACTCTTCTACCTTTATGCCGTGTGCTGGAAGAACTCAACTGGTATATGCTGCATTTATGGAGGGAATGTTTGAAGTCGGGACTGGAACAAGGGAATTAAGTTGTTTAGACAAAAGAAAGGACCAAATAATAATTCCTGCAGCACACCTGTAGTCAGAGTCCTCCAATCTGAAAAGGGAAGGGACATGACGTTGCCATAGGTGGAGGAGAGCAAAGATTTCAGAGCGCCAGAACAGTGAAGGAGGTTACAGAAAGGGTGAGGGCAAAGAAGGGATTTGAACACGAGGATGGCATTGTTAAAACTGAGGCAGGGACTGGTGGAGTAGGTACCAACATACACTCACTGTTCACTCGACGGCAGTCAAGAAGAGAAGACCCCAATGTCCACGGTGGAGGAGCACTCATGTCCACAAGATTCCACTAGCCAGGTCCCAGATCCACATGAGAATGGCACGTTTGATGCAATCGCCATCTTGTTCATCCCGCCAAGTCAGTCTGCAAACACAAGAGAAGCCGTGAGATTACCTCTCATTCTTCGAAACTCTAGCAAGTACACACCAACCCCAGTTCAGTTCTTAACCTCAGCTTCCAATTGTTAGATGGGAAGAAAATAAAATCTGCAGATGCCGGAAGTCCGAGATGAACATAACACCTGCTGGGAATTCTCAGCAGCCCAGGCAGCGACCGTGGTGAGAGAAACAGAGCTGAGACCTGGAACCGAAACTCTGCTTTTCTCCCCGGAGATGCTGACCGACCTGCCGAGTGTTTCCAAACTGTTCTACCTTTATTTCTCAGTGGGAGCGCCTGTCGACCGCTCTCAGATTTACCTGCTGCAGGGAACAGTTTCTCTGCATCGACCGTTTCAGTTCAGTCGAGTCAATACTTCCCCTTCCCAGCCCACGACCCCTGGTCCCAGGACGTGGAATAAACCCCATGGTCCTGCATCCTCAGGCCGGAGATCAGGACCAGGGCCCACACTTCCATCCTGGGGCAGCCTCGGCCGGACCCATTTTGAATTCGGTTCCTCTTCTCCGCCGCGCTGATGAAGGCGAGGCTCCATCCGCCTCTTCTCACCCTGACTCCCTTCAGTGCGGCCCCGGGACCGGGACGAGCTGGAACCGCGCTCCAGCACTTTGGACACGGGCCCCCGGTCGCCACAACACCTCCCGCCCGGGGAATCTCTCGCGTCCACCCCCGGGCCCAGGCCGCTCCTCCTCCGTGTGCATCGCAGCCGGTTGCCGAGGGAACGACGTCAATGGCGTCGTGACGTCAAGTCACAATTAGCTCTGTGACGTCTCCTCGCGTCACGTGACAGGGGCGGCCGCAGCCCGGGGAGGGGCAGATGGAGCTGTCAATCAGACGAGCCGCTTTGCAAAGTGACACTGTGTAAAGTGAGCCGAATGATGGAGAATTCGGAGACAGCAGAATGGGTGCGAAGTATTTTGAGTGAACTGTAAAACGTTGCTGAGGCCACAGCTGGAGTGCTGTGTGCATTTCTGGTCACCACACCATAGGAGGGGTGGGAATGCACTTCAGATGGGCAAAGGAGATTGACCAAACTGTTCCCTGGGACAGAGCGTTTCGGACATGAGGGGAATCTGGTCAGAGCGAGCTGTGGGTTATGTGGGTAGGAGCAGTGTGGATAATGAGAAACCTTTCCCCATAAACGAAGATATTTGAAACCAGTTGACATCATTTTCAGGCGAGCAGGGAGAGGGTGAGAAAAACCTAACGATTTTTCTTTCACCAAGGAGTGGGTTGCAATGAGGGACCACCCCGAGAAGGTAGTGGATGCAAGGACACTCACAAAATGTGAGAAGTATCTGGATGAGCTCTGGAAGCGTCATGGTGTAGGTGTTTGCAGACCAAGTGGCAGAACAGTAGCTTTACAATAGACAATAGACAATAGGTGCAGGAGTAGGCCATTCGGCCCTTCGAGCCAGCACCGCCATTCAATGTGATCATGGCTGATCATTCTCAATCAGTTCCCCGTTCCTGCTTTCTCCCCATACCCCCTGACTCCGCTATCCTAAAGAGCTCTATCTAGCTCTCTCTTGAATGTATTCAGAGAATTGGCCTCCACTCCCCTCTGAGGCAGAGAATTCCACAGATTCACAACTCTCTGACTGAAAAAGTTTTCCTCACCTCTGTTCTAAATGGCCTACCCCTTATTCTTAAACTGTGGCCCCTGGTTCTGGACTCCCCCAACATTGGGAACATGTTTCCTGCCTCTAATGTGTCCAACCCCTTAATAATCTTATACATTTCCATAAACCATTAGCAAATTTGCAGATGATACTAAGCTGGGGGATAGTGTGAATTGTGAGGAAGATGCAATAAGGTTGCAGGGTGACTTGGACAGGTTGTGTGAGTGGGCGGATACATGGCAGATGCAGTTTTATGTAGATTGGTGTGAGGTTATTCACTTTGGAAGTAAGAATAGAAAGGCAGATTATTATCTGAATGGTGTCAAGTTAGGAAGAGGGGATGTTCAACGAGATCTGGGTGTCCTAGTGCATCAGTCACTGAAAGGAAGTATGCAGGTACAGCAGGCAGTGAAGAAAGCCAATGGAATGTTGGCCTTCGTAACAACGGGAGTTGAGTATAGGAGCAAAGAGGTCCTTCTACAGTTGTACCGGGCCCTGGTGAGATCGCACCTGGAGTACTGTGTGCAGTTTTGGTCTCCAAATTTGAGGAAGGATATTCTTGCTATTGAGGGCGTGCAGCGTAGGTTCACTAGGTTGATTCCCGGAATGGCGGGACTGTCGTATGTTGAAAGGCTGGAGCAATTAGGCTTGTATACACTGGAATTTAGAAGGATGAGGGGGGATCTTATTGAAACGTATAAGATAATTAGGGGATTGGACACATTAGAGGCAGGAAACATGTTCCCAATGTTGGGGGAGTCCAGAACAAGGGGCCATAGTTTAAGAATAAGGGGTAGGACATTTAGAACGGAGATGAGGAAGAACTTTTTCAGTCAGAGAGTGGTGAAGGTGTGGAATTCTCTGCCTCAGAAGGCAGTGGAGGCCAGTACTTTGGATGCTTTCAAGAGAGAGCTGGATAGAGTTCTTAAGGATAGCGGAGTGAGGGGGTATGGGGAGAAGGCAGGAACGGGGTACTGATTGAGAGTGATCAGCCATGATCGCATCGAATGGCGGTGCTGGCTCGAAGGGCTGAATGACCTACTCGTGCACCTATTGTCTATAAGATCACCTCTCATCCTTCTAGATTAGCCTGCAGCAAGGTTGTGGGGTTATTGAAACTCCAGAAATTTCACTGCTTAGTCCTGTGCTTGATTGTGGTCCTGCCATAGAGAAAATAGTTATTAAAAATTAATAACTATATTAAGTCATCTATATTGGGTACTGCGCTAAGACTGGATAGGACATGTTTAGAAGGAATATGGCAAGTGGGACTAGTGTAGATGGGACGTGAAGCATTATGGTGTAGATGTTTACAGACCAAGTACCAATGAACTGGGTCGGTACAGTTGGGTTTTTTGTTAGACAGTATGGTGGATCACAGTGACTGTCTTTGTGCTGTGCACCTTCAGGAATCTACTAGGTATCACTGCAGAGGATACAAACAATCTCCCAAAAAAATGTTTTAGATCAGGTTCCCATCTGCTTTACCTTTGGCCAAGAAGAATATGGTGACGTGCCTCAGTGACTAGGTATATGGTGATGAAGTGCTTTGAGAGGTTGTTTATGGTGCATATGAACTCCTTCCTCAACAAGAACATGGACCCGCTACAATTTGCCTCCCATCACAACAGGTCAACAGAAGATGCAATCTTGCTGGCTCACCGCTCTGCACTGGACTGATTGAATGATAAAAACACATACATCAGGATGTTTAACACCATGATCCCCTCCAAGCTGGATACCAAGCTCATGGAACTGGGTCTCTGCACAACCCTCTGCAACTGGTTCCTAGACTTCCTTGTCAACAGACAATGATCTGTACGAATTGGCAGCAACACTTCCTCCTTGATAACCATCAGCATTGGAGGACCTCATGGCTGCGTGCTCAGCCTGCTGCTCTACTCATGACTGTGTAGCCGGACACAGTTTGAACTCCATCTTCAAGTTGGCCAATGACACCACTGTTGTTGCATAAATTATAGATGACGATAAGTTGGAAAATAGGAGGAAGATCGAACAACTGATCAAATGGTGCCAGAACAACAACCTTGCTTTCAACGTCAATGTTGTGAGGCAAATGAAAATTCTAATTAATTAAACTTTATTTAAGCTTTAAGCAACTCATTTCTGTCTTACACATCTTCAAAGCGCCTGGAAATTATCGCTGATTCAGCAGGCCTCGCCGGCCCAAGCCCCGCACATGCGCACACTTCATTCTCCCCTCCTATTTATAAGTTGAGATGGTCAGGAGGTTTAGTATGTCTTGATGACCGTCGCAGCACTGGAGCATCAGGAGATAATGGTATTTCAATAGCTGGTGGTACATATATTGTTTGGTCATCAACTTCACTCATATTGTTATTTACATTTTCAATTTTAGAATTACATAGAAGTTTTCATAGGGGACAGTGGGAGTGTTGAAGGAAGTTCTTGATTAATATTATAAAGGAGTGATGGAGCTGATGGAGAAGATGGACATGGTGCAAGGTCACGAAGTGAGAAGTTGACTGACGTCCATCCTGATACTTGATAGTTGCATAAGAAGGGTTGACATCAGTCAGTTCAACTTCATCAACTAAGGGCTCATTCTTATTTGATCGGACATACCAACGAAGCAACACAGTCCCAGGGCTAGTCAACCATGATGACAGAGAAATACCACTGGAAGAATGCCGTTTGAAGTTAAAGTACCGCTCATGTGGAGTAGTATTGGTAGCAGTTGACAGTAGAGATCTGATGGAGTGTAATGTTTCTGGTAGAACACATTCCCACTGCTGATCTGGTATGTCATTTGACTTTAAAGCCAGTTTCACTACTTTGCAAATGATTCCGTTATACCTCTCAACCTGACCATTTCCAATAGGATGATATAGTGTTGTTTTACTTGTTGCAATTCCTCTATTAGAAAGGTAGTCTTTTAAATCGTTTGACATGAATGAGGTGCCCCTATCAGACTGTATGTAACGTGGAAATCCACAGAATTAAAACAGTTGATCTGAACATTTGATAACCGTAGCAGCTGACATATTTGGACAAGGAAAGGCAAATGGAAACCTCGAATATTCATCAAGTATGGTAAGTATATAAACATTTTGAGAGGAGGATGGTAAAGGCCCTTTTAAGGTTTTCCTGTTCAAGACACGTTCCATAGGTTGAGTAGCTTTGATCAATCTTCCTTCTACAGAATGGAAGAACCTTGGTTTTAATTCAGCACAGATTCTACATGAAGCACACATCACTTCACATCTTCTGTAGAGAAAGGTAAGTTTTTGGAACGAACTTGGTGTAACATACGAGTGACTCCAGGATGACACAACCCTTTGTGAGGATCAGTGACTGCAAAAGAATGAACAGAAGCACAAAATGCTCGAGTTAATGTATCCAGAGCAACATTATCCTTACCAGGGTGGTACTCAATTGAATAACTATATGCAGATAATTCAATCCTCCATTCATGAATTCTACTGTTTTTAATCTTTGTTCATTTCCGATTATCTAGCATTAAAGCTACTGAATGCTGATCTGTTATTAAAGTAAAGTGCTGGTGAGCAAGGAAATGATTCAATTTTCTCACTGCTTCAATAATTGCTGTAGATTCCTTTTCGACGGGTGGGTAGTGCAATTCACTACCTTGGAGAGTACGTGACATGAAAGCCACTGGTCGTCCTCCTTGATTTAATGTTGCTGATAGTGCTAAATCAGAGGGATCACATTCAACAACAAAGGGGAGATCCTCATCGATGGCGTATAATGTCGCAGATTCTAATTGTTTCTTTAAAGAAGTAAAGGCACCAATTGCTGTAGAGTCAAGAGGAAACGATTTTGCTCTAATCAAAGGTTGAAATTTGTCAGAAAAATTTGGTATCCATTTAGCATAATATGCAAACATACCAAGAAGCCTTCATAGAGAGTTTAATATAGCTGGAATATGTATTTCTTGGAGTGGGTGGAGTCTTTCTGCCAGCCTCATTTAATGTTAGATTTTTAGAATGTACAACTTCTAAAAACCATTGTACATTTTTGTCATGTTTAGCTTGGTCTTTTCCTGCAATAGTTATATTATTAAGATAAGGGAAAGTATCTTTAAGGTTTTCCTGTTCAACAAGTTTGTCCATCTCTCTCTGAAAAACAGCCACACCATTAGTTACACCAAAAGGAACTCTGCAGTAGTGGTATAATTTTCCATTTGCTTCAAATGCAGTGTGATTCTTTTCTGATTCTTTCAAAGGAATTTGGTAGTAAGCACTTTTTAGGTCAAAAGTAGAGAATATCTTATACTTGGCTCATGTATTGATAATATCGTCTATACGAGGTAATGGATATGCATCAAGCTCCGTGAACTGGTTATAGTTTGAGAATAATCAATGCAGAGTCTCTTTCTATGTCTCTCTAAGGGGTCCTTAACCACGACAACTTGTGCCTTCCAAGGGGAAGAGCTGGGTTCTATGATACCTTCTTGTAAAAGATTAGTTACTTCTGTTTTGATACATTTTTTGTCATCTTTACTAAAATGTCTTGATTTTGTAGCAATTGGCTTGCACTTACAGGATAGATTAGTGAATAATGAAGGACATTCAACAGATGCAGTAGAAAAATCACACAATACTGGAGGCTTTGACAATACAAGATCAGGCATTGTTCCTTCATACATGATTTGAAGTGATCTGTGCTGTTTGTGAAAATCCTGACGTAGAATTATATCGCTACACAAATTTTTCAAAATACCCAGACATACAGATTTATAACTAGTTTTGTTCAGAATAAAGTCCACAATACAAGATTCAATAATTTGAGTATTGAGAGTTGTCAGAGCCATCGAGATTTCTCTATTTGAAGGAATTATAGTTAGATTTAGTCGAGACACAACTTGTTCACTTATAAAACTTTCTGAACTGCCAGAATCAAGTAGTATATTAAGTGTACGGCCGTTGATGGATACCGTTGCAGCTGCATGAGACAAGCTCTGAGGAAATGCAGTTGTGATTGCACATAAAGAAGGCATATACGTGGCAGCAATCACACTTTTAGTAGTTGCTTTGGACTTGCATACTCTAGAATAATATCCCTTCTTGCCACAACCATTACAAGTTGCCTCTCGAGCAGGACATATCACTCTCTATTATGAATATTACCCACGCAAAAGTAACACTTCTTTTTTGAATAAGTACATGCTGCAGCAAGGGCACATTTATCAGTAGAAATTGTTTCAGCTTGCCCCATATTAATATTTGGGTTAGATTATTCTGTAGTAGTTGCAGCAGAATACACATTAGATGAGCCATAAGCATCTGAATTTCTCTGAGCCAAGTCTAATGAGTAAGCTTGATTGAGTAACCACACCATCCCCGGGCACTTTCCCCAGCAACTCGCAGGAGATGCAACACCTGTCCCTTTACCTTCCCCCTCAACTCCATCCAAGAACCCAAACAGTCTTTCCAGGTGAGACAAAGGTTCACCTGCACCTCCTCCACCCTCATCTATTGTATCTGCTGCTCTAGATGTTAACTTCTTTACATCGGCGAAACCAAATGCAGGTTCGGCGATCATTTCGCTCAACACCTTTGCTCAGTCCCACTTAAGCAACGTGATCTCCCGGTGGCTGAGCGCTTCAACTCCCCCTCCCATTCCCAGTCTGACCTTTCTGTCATGGGCCTCCTCCAGTGCCATAGTGAGGCCCACCGGAAATTGGAGGAACAGCACCTCATATTTCACTTGGGCACTTGCAGCCCAGAAGATAGACTTCTCCAACGTTAGATAGTTCCTCTGTCCCTCTCTTCCCCTCCCCCTCCCCAGTTCTCCCTCTATCTTCCTGTGTCCACCTATATCCTTCCTTTGTCCCGCCCCCGACATCAGTCTGAAGGGTCTCGACCCGAAACGTCACCCATTCCTTCTCTCCTGAGATGCTGCCTGACCTGCTGAGTTACTCCAGCATTTTTTGAAATAATTACCTTCGATTTGTACCAGCATCTGTAGTTATTTTCTTACACTATTTATACAAGCTTGATTGTAAGCTGACTGTAGATCCAAGGTTTTGTTTTCTAATAGTCTGTCATATTAAAGGCGATGCCAAACCATTGATAAAAGAGTCTCGAATAATCTTCCTGTTGATATTGATCAGCTGTAACTGCTTCGTGTTAAAAACTCATCAAGTGACTCACCAGGTTTTTGTTTACGAGTAGCAAGGAGGTGTCGAGCAAATATTACATTGGGTGTCTTAACGAAGAATCTGCTTAGTGCATCAATAGCAGAATCATATGTTGTACATTACTCTATGTAATCATATACATCATAAGAGATAGAGCTTATTAATGTCCTGAATTTGTCTGGTGCATTGTCACCACACTCAAAGAAGTTATTTAGTGTCCGAAGCCAGTGCTTCCATTCCTTTGCTGCAGTAAGTGAGTTGAGATCCAGATCGAAGCATTGTGGTTTCAATAGTTTCTGCATCTCGATGTCACAATGCTTAACTTCTGAGATTGAGTTGCTTAAATTGTTGAGGCAAATGAAAATTCTAATTTACTTAAACTTTATTTAAGCTTTAAGCAACTCATTTCTGTAATACACATCTTCAAAGCGACTGGAAATTATTGCTGATTCAACAGGCCTCACCGGCCTGAGTTCCGCACATGCGCACACTTCAGTCAATAAGACCAAGGAACTGATTGTGGACTATGGAATGGAAAAATAAGGATCCATGAATTTGCCTTCATCGCAGGACAGTGGTGGAGAGTCAAAGCTGGACATTCGTGGGACTGGACATCTTTATAGACATGACCTGGGTCCAGCACTTAGATGCAATCATAAGTAAAGCCCATCAATGTTTCTACTTTTTCCATAGAAGATTGAGGAGATTCTGTATGTCAATGAATAATCTCATGAACTTCTACAGGTGTACAGTAGAGAGCATATCTCTATCACTGGCTGCATCACTGCCTGGTTCGGCAAATCGAACGCCCAGGAATGAACAAGATTGCAAAAACTGGTAAACACTCCCAGTCAATCACCTGCCCATCAAAGGAATCTACAACAGTTGCTACCTCAAAAAGGCAGCTTGCAAAAACCCACACCACCCTTATTTCACACCCTATGCCCTTATTTCACACCTGCCATTAAGAAAGTGGTACAGGAGCCTGAAAACTGTAACATCCAGGTTCAGGAGCTGCTACATCCCAAAAACCACACACTACCCTTCCGTACACAACAACCTCCAAATAGGCTCTTAACTATAGATTAGGGGACATTATTGTTGTAAGAATATCTGCCAAAACTTACCTTTCCGCATCAGTCAACCGCTGTTTCATGTTTAGTATAGTTCAGATGTACAGCGTGGAAACAGGCCCTAAGGGCCAGCGAGTCAGCAGTCCCTCACATGAACACGATCCTACACACACAAGGGATTTTTTTGTACATTTACATTATGCCAATTAACGTCTTTTGAGTGTGGGAGGAAACGGGGAGAACGTACAAACTGCGTACAGGCAAGCATCCCTAGTCAGGATTGAAACCGGGTCTCTGGCGCTGCAAGGCAGTTGGTCTACCGCTACGTCACTGTATACACAACTCAATGTGCAGGGTCGGTTTTGGACAACGACAATGAACACTTTTCCCGCACGAAGCATAGCCGCCGATTTACCCTTCCAGACATGGTGAGTGGCTCTGAAAAGAGCCTTTGGGTTACTATGTTCAGTTTCTCACGCTTACTTGCTCGCTCCGCCAGTTTTCTTGGGTAACAGCACGGCCTGGATATTGGGTAGTACACCGCCTTGTGCGATGGTCACTCCTCCCATCAGTTTGTTGAGCTCCTCGTCGTTGCGGACAGCCAGCTGCAGATGTCTGGGGATGATGCGGCTCTTCTTGTTGTCCCGGGCCGCATTGCCGGCCAGCTCCAGGATTTCAGCCGTCAGATACTCGAGCACAGCAGCCAGATAGACCGGGGCTCCGGCACCAACACGCTTAGCATAGTTGCCCTTTCTCAGGAGCCTGTGTACACGGCCAACCGGGAACTGCAATCCGGCCCGGGACGAGCGAGACTTGGCCTTGGCCCGAGCTTTGCCGCTGGTTTTTCCTCGTCCAGACATGTCCCGAATCTTGCACATGGAGAATGAAAAAATGATCACAGACTCGCTCTTCTTGTACATTTTTGCGGAATCCAGTGAACCGCTGATGATTGGTGAAAAAGCACTTGATCTCATTGGTGAGAGGAATAATCCAATCACTGAACCGTTTTATCTATCAATCAAAACCCGCAACAAAAGCGCTGAAAATAACTGCCAGTCCCTCCAAAACCAGAACTTTGAAATAGCCCGCCAAACTATAAATCTGGATGTCAACACAATTTGCGACATCACATAATCATTGCTTTTTTGTTTATCTTTTTTTATCTAAGTGCATTGCGTTAAGGTGTTAATTATACTACTGCGAGTAAGAATTCCATTGTTCCGTTGACGGCACATTTGACAATTAAATACTCTTGATTATTGACCACCTTGAACCCCGAGCAATACGGCACAACACATTTAATTTACGATTTATTTGGGCCGATAACCGATCACAAAAAAACCCGATTCTCGGCATCAATTAGCGATCGGTCACCTTGTAAACGGTGTCGGATTATCTACTGGTCCCTTGTTACAAAAGTCCGAGTTTGGGCTACAGTGTGAAAAGTTCCTCCTTGAAAGACAGAACGAATTGCCGAATAGAAATGCAATTCGGAACAGTTACAGAGATGAAGACAGGAGTTAATAAACCGCAGTATCCATAGTAAATAAAACAGCAACGACAGCAATAATCGGCTGCCCGTGGGCACAACTTATGATGTCTGGGACAAGCAAACGCGAAGTAGTTGTACTTCTGTTTAATGGACAGGAACGTAACATGGATACCGGGAATATAGTCATTGTACCCAGGGGTCAACGAGATTGGGAATGCACCTCCCATACGATGCAATAATTTAATTAATTTAGACAACAACCCAACGAAACAATTGTAACAGTTTTAGACAGGATTAAGTGCAAGTTGATCTGTGCCGGATCACTATGCGTTGTGACCATCCGGCTCAGCAGGTCCGGTTCATAGCAGCTATGGCCCTGGGGATGAAGCTGTTCCTGAGTCTGGAGGTGCGGGCTCTACGCCTTGTATCGTCTGCCCGATGGAAGGAGTTCGTATTGAAACATTTAATCACTAAACATAACGTTAAATAATTTGCCTAACAAAAATATCCTGAAACAATTCTGCTGCGATTCAACGTCGAAACATTAGTACAACTCTTTCTGCGAGAATGTGGGTGGCTCTTAAAAGGTTTTCGGTATTTTGTCAACAATGTGCGGATCTTTACTTGGAGCTGGTGTACTTGGTCACCGCCTTTGTCCCTTCCGACACGGCGTGCTTGGCCAGCTCCCCGGGAAGAAGCAGGCGCACGGCGGTCTGAATCTCTCAGAAGCTGATGGTAGATCTCTTGTTGTAATGGGCCAGGCGGGAAGCCTCGCCTGCAATGCGCTCGAAAATATCGTTGACGAATGAGTTCATGATGCTCATGGCCTTGGAGGAGATGCCGGTGTCGGGGTGAACCTGCTTCATCACTTTGTAGATGTAGATGCCGTAACTCTCCTTCCTCGACCTCCTGCGCTTCTTGCCCGCTTTGCCTGTAGGCTTCGGCAAAGCTTTCTTTGCGCCCTTCTTGGCAGCTGCTTTCGACGTCTCAGGCATTTCCTCGGTGGATTTCAAACACAGCAGTGACCAGAAGCCGCTCGGAGCGCGGATTAAATAAGCAGCGCGTCGCCCTATGCTAATGAGGGATGGAGCGGGAGCGGATCGTCATTGGGTGGTCGGAGACATGAATAATTACACCTCCCCGTAAACGCTCTGATTGGATATCTATGGGGAAACGTCACAATCCCTCGCTGCACCAATCAGAGGCCGCTCCCACTGCCCCGTGTCCTGTCCGGGTCACTCTGCGGACGAGGAATTGGCGCCGATCTGGTGCAGTGGCCGCTGCTGTTTAATGCAGCAGAAAACACCGAAAGCTGTCGTTTGTCATCCTTTCCGGTGCCGAGTGCGGGATGCTGACGTCCCGTGGGATAAAACACGAGAAAGGAAAACACCTTGCAATTAAAGGTCAGCTTGTACAACTTCATTAGTGGAGCAATTATTCAAATATGAAAGTGCCGGAATAACTCAGCAGGTGAGGCAGCATCGCTGGAGAACATGGATATGGGAGCACAGGTAGACAAAAAATGCTGAATTAACTCAACGGGTCAGGCAGCATTCCGGGAGAAGGAATGGGTGACGTTTCGGGTCGAGACCCTTCGGACTAATGTCAGGGGAGTGACTCTAGAATAGTCAGAGATAGGAAGACCAGTGGGAAAACTGGGAAAGAGAGAGAAAGCAGGGACTATGTGAAGTAAGAAAAACTAATGTTGATACCGCTGGGGTGTAAACTACCCAAACTTATGAGGTGCTCTGCCTCCAATTTGCGCTGGACCTCAATCTGACAATGGCCCAGGACAGAAAGGTCAGATTCGGAATGGGAGGCGGAGTTGAAGTGCTGAGCCAGCAGGAGATCAGGTAGGTCAAGACGGACTGAGCGGAGGTGTTCAGCGAAACGATCGCTGAGCCTGCGCTTGTTTTCACCGATGTAGAGAAGTTGACACCTGGATGCAGTAGATGAGGTTGGAAGAGGTGCCGGAGAAACTCTGCCTCACCACGAAAGACTGTTTGGGTCCATGGATGGAGTCGAGGGGGGAGGTAAAGGGACAGGTGTTGCTTCTGCGGTTGCAGGGGAAAGTACCTGGGGAGGGGGTGGTTTGGGTAGGAAGGAATGAGTGAACCAGAGAGTTGCGGAGGGAACGGTCTCTGCGGAAAGCATAAAGGGGTGGAGATGGGAAGATGTGGCCAGTAATGGGATCCCGTTGGAGGTGGCAAAAATGTTGGAGGATAAGATGTTGTATGCGATGGCTGATGGGGTGGAAGGTAACAAGGGGGACTCTGTCCTTGTTATGAATAGGGGAGGGGGAGCAAAAGTGGAGCTGAGGGATATTGAAGAAACCTTAGCGAAAGACTCAAGTGCAATGGAAGAGGGGAACCCCCGTTACCTAATGAATGAGGACATCTCCGATGTCCTAGTATGGAACACCTCATCCTGGGCGCAGAGTCAGCGTAGATGGAGGAATTGCGAGAGTTTCCTCGACAGGACCTATTGTGAGGCTGTCACGCCAAGGGTCCAGGTCGAGCGAAGGTGGGAGACTGTTTCAGGGGGGAGTGGACGTGGACTACAGGAGACCCCTGTGGCTGTGCCTATTGGAAATAGGTATACCCTCTTGGGAACTGTCGGGGCAGAAGACGTTTCCAGTCCGAGTGGCAGACCTGTTGGCAAGGATACTCGACAGGGGAGACCGAAGTCAGGAAGAGCCGTAGTGGTGGGTGACTCCATCGTCCGAGGGACAGACAGAAGATTCTGTGGCAGCAGGAGGGACTTGAGGATGGTCTGTTGCCTCCCTGGTGCCAGGGTTCAGCACATCACGGACCGGCTTCAGAACATCCTAGTGAGGGAAGGCGATCAACCTGAAGTCGTTGTGCACGTGGGCACGAATGACGTCGTGCGGAATAGGAAGGAGGTGCTACAGCGGGACTTTAGAGAGTTAGGAAAAAGACTGATAAGTAGGACGTCGAAGGTGGTTATCTGTGGACTGCTACCGGTACCTCGTGCTGGTGAGGCCAGGAACAGAGAGATAGAGGGTATGAATTTATGGCTGAGGGGCTGGTGCAGAGAGCAGGGATTTAGATTTCTGGACCACTGGGATCTCTTCTGGGCTAGGGGTGACTAGTACAAAAGGGACGGGTTACATCTTAACAGCAGGGGGACAAACATTCTGGCAGGCAGGTTTGCTAGTGCGACACCTGTGGCTTTAAACTAAGTAGTGGGGGGGAGGGGTTAACAAATTGTGAAGATGAGGTTAAAGGGAATACAGGAGATATTGCAGAAGACTCTCGGAAGAATGGGAACAGAAGTTCTAGAGGGGAAAAGAGATTAAGGGCAGGGCCATTTGTGACCGATGTGAGAGGGGAGGTAAATACAGAAGTTAAAGTGTTGTACTTAAATGCGCGTAGTATAAAAAATAAAGTGGATGAGCTTGAGGCTCAGTTAGTCATGGGCAAGTATGATGTTGTAGGGATCACTGAGACATGGCTACAAGAGGACCAGGGCTGGGAACTGAATATTCAGGGGTACACAACGTATAGAAAAGACAGACAGGTGGGCAGAGGGGGTGGGGTTGCTCTGCTGGTAAGGAATGATATTCATTCCTTGCAAGGGGTGACATAGAATCAGGAGATGTTGAATCAGTATGGATAGAAATGAGGAATTGTAAGGGTAAAAAGACCCTAATGGGAGTTATCTATAGGTCCCCAAACAGTAGCCTCGACATAGGGTGCAAGTTGAATCAGGAGATAAAATTGGCGTGTCACAAATGTAATGCTGCGGTGGTTATGGGAGATTTCAACATGCAGGTAGACTGGGAAAATCAGGTTGGAAATGGACCCCAGGAAAGAGAGTTTGTAGAGTGCCTTCGAGATGGATTTTTAGAACAGCTTGTACTGGAGCCTACCAGGGAGAAGGCAATTCTGGATTTAGTGTTGTGTAATGGTCCTGATCTGATAAGGGGACTAGAGGTAAAAGAGCCATTAGGAGGCAGTGATCACAACATGATAAGTTTTACTCTGCAAATGGAAAGGCAGAAGGGAAAATCGGAAGTGTCAGTATTACAGTATAGCAAAGGGGATTACAGAGGCATGAGGCGGGAGTTGGCCAAAATTGACTGGAAGGATGCCCTAGCAGGGAAGACGGTAGAACAGCAATGGCAGGTATTCCTGGGAATAATGCAGAGGTTGCAGGATCAATTTATCCCAAAGAGGTGGAAAGACTCTAAGGGGAGTAAGAGACACCTGTGGCTGACAAGGGAAGTCAGGGACAGCATAAAAATTAAGGAGAGGAAGTATAACATAGCAAAGAAGAGTGGGAAGACAGAGGATTGGGACTCTTTTAAAGAGCAACAAAAGTTAACTAAAAAGGCAATACGGGGAGAAAAGATGAGGTACGA